>NC_046980.1:1281756-1309256 GCF_009769545.1 Cyclopterus lumpus
ACAGTTAGGTCTAGACCTCTAGACCACCAACAGTCAGGTCTAGACCACTAGACCACCAACAGTTAGGTCTAGACCTCTAGACCACCAACAGTTAGGTCTAGACCACTAGACCACCAACAGTTAGGTCTAGACCACTAGACCACCAACAGTTAGGTCTAGACCTCTAGACCACCAACAGTTAGGTCTAGACCTCTAGACCACCAACAGTTAGGTCTAGACCTCTAGACCACCAACAGTTAGGTCTAGACCACTAGACCACCAACAGTTAGGTCTAGACCTCTAGACCACCAACAGTTAGGTCTAGACATCTAGACCACCAACAGTTAGGTCTAGACCTCTAGACCACCAACAGTTAGGTCTAGACCTCTAGACCACCAACAGTTAGGTCTAGACCTCTAGACCACCAACAGTTAGGTCTAGACCACTAGACCACCAACAGTTAGGTCTAGACCTCTAGACCACCAACAGTTAGGTCTAGACCTCTAAACCACCAACAGTTAGGTCTAGACCTCTAGACCACCAACAGTTAGGTCTAGACATCTAGACCACCAACAGTTAGGTCTAGACCTCTAGATCCTTACAACAAAACTAAATCATGCAAAACAAACAAAACCAAAGAAGATATTAATAAAGAAAAAAAACACAAGTCAGAAGTTCAGAACCAGAGCATCTCCTCTGACTGAACACAGGACGTCCTTCAGAGCCCAAAGGTTCACAAAGAGTTCTGTGTTGTTTGTGAGTCTGTAGAAACCAAACTCCACCCTGAGCCGAGCAGTCAGGAGTCCCGTCAGCATCAAACTCGCGTCTTCTGACCCTTTACCCCTCACATGGTTCTTCCTCGTTTTCCAAATTGCCAGTTTGGCCTGTCCTGAAAGGAAATTCATTAGTGTGTGTACAAGCTTCTTTTTAGCAGAGTAATTTGGACCATAAATAAACAAACAGAAAGAAAACCGTTCTCCTAAGCCCTGAAACCACGCCTGCAGGCGGCTGAAGAGTCTCGCCAGTCTGGAGCACTCTACAAACAGATGGTGGATGGTTTCTGTCTGAGAGCAGAAAGGACAGCCGTCCCCTGCGCCAGGATCGAGGGGCACCAGATACCTTTTCATAGCTATGGCTCCATGTACAATCCTCCACTGGAGGTCTCCTGTCCGTTTGTCTACAGGGGGTTTGTACAGGGACCGCCAACTGCCCCGTGGGGAGGATCCCGTGCCAAAAAACCCGGCCCACCTCGACACCCTCAGCCCTGCCAGAGAACGCAAGTTAGAGACCTTCACACTGACCTGGTACGTTGCTTTACTCCCCAGAGTCTCAAATTCCCCCAGCTGGGGTGTCTTTAGAGACAGAAGGATGTCCTCCTCCTCCTTCCACTGTCCAACCGCAGGACAGACAACCAGGGGTGGGAAGACATACTCACACTCATCGTCCCATTGGTCAGATACTGTGGGGTCCCCAACAAACGCTCTGAGGGCTTCTGGCAGAGAAGCACAGACCTCCTCCACCAGCCAGAGCAGCAGCCTGCTGGACTGGATGTTGGTCAGTTCCGCAAGCTGAGAGATGGAGGTCTTCATTAGATGACCCAGCTTCACACAGCCGGCCTCTCTCAGTCTGGATCTCAGGCTGGCTGACGTCAGGACCTGGGATGAGACATAGCTGCTCCCAAACAGCGGCTCCTCAAAGAGCCACATCCCTGGTGTCGTCACAGCTCTCCGGTGAACTGTAAACACCTGCCATGCCTGTAGGACGGACTGGTAGAACGGTGTCAGACCAGTTAGGTCTACTGACTGGGGCTGAAGTAGAAATAGGTGCTTATCATACCCTAACCGTCCAGCCTTCCTCAGCAGCACACAGGCAGTGTCAGTCCATGGCAGGCCGAAGCTGTACAGCAGCCTCTGAGCCGTCTGCAGTCTGAAGGCTGTTATGCGGGATGCAATGTCCACCAGGCCCTGTCCTCCCTCCTGGACCGGCAGGTACAGCACCGCAGACCTCAGCCAGTGAAGCCCGGACCAGAAAAAGTCCACAACTGCCCTCTGGATTCTCTTGATCAGGCCCTGTGGTGGAGGTAGGACTACAAGTCTGTGCCAAAGGGTCGAGGCAACCAAGTTATTGACAATTAGGACCCTCCCCCTGTAAGAGAGGTAGCAGCCATTTCCACTTAGACAGTCTGGTACACACTCTCTCCATAGCACCCTCCCAGTTCTGTCTCTGGAACTCCTCTGTACCCAAGAAAACACCCAAAACCTTCAAGCCCTACCTACCCCAACTAATGCTTCCTGGTAGTTTTGGTGTTTCTTTGCTTAACCACTGCCCAACCTGCAAAGCTTCACTCTTCCCCCAGTTTACCTTTGCTGAAGATGCCCTCTCATACAAAGCTAAACTGCTCCCTAGAACATCGACATCCCTCTGGTCTTTGACGAACACATTAATATCATCAGCATATGCTGACACCACCAGGGAGGGCCGCTGAGGCAGCCCAGGCAACATGAGTCCTGACAGACGGGATCTCAACCTGTGTAGAAGGGGTTCAATGGCAATAGAATATAACTGTCCAGAGATAGGACATCCCTGTCTAATGCCTCTCTGGACCTGGACTGGACAGCTCAGCGCACCCCCCACCTTCACCAAGCAAGACGCTTCCTTGTACATCAAACCCAACAGTGACACAAACCCTTCACCAAAACCAAAAGCCCTTAAAGTGGAAAAAAGAAAAACATGATCGACCCGATCAAACGCCTTTTCTTGATCTAATGATACAACACCAACATCAACATTATACAGTTTACAAAGATCCAAAAGGTCTCTCATGAGAAAAATGTTGTCCATGATGGACCTGTCCGGTATGCAGTAAGACTGGTCTCTGTGGATTATAGTCTCTAGAAAGTTCTTGAGCCGGTTAGCGAGCACCTTGGAAAGGAGTTTATAGTCCGTGCATAACAACGCCACCGGCCTCCAGTTTTTCAGAAGGGACAAATCCCCTTTTTTGGGTAACAGTGACAGCACTGCATGCCGACATGTTGCCGGTAACAGGCCTGTCCGGGCACACTCCTGCAGCACCTCCCACAGGTCGGCTCCCAAACACTTCCAGAAGTGCTTATAGAAATCTGCAGGCAGCCCGTCCAGTCCAGGAGCTCTTCCAGCAGCCATCTGACCCACAGCAGTAGTCAGCTCCTCCAGGGAGATGCTGGCATCCAGGACAGCTCTGTCCTCGGGACCCAGCTGAGGAAGGTCTTGAAGCAGCTCGTCAACACTCTCCCTGTGGTTATCCTCCTTCCTGAAGAGGGCACTGTAGAAACTTACAGCATGCTGTCTCATTTCGGCCGGGTCAGTCGTCATCACACCATCAGGGAGGCGAAGAGACACCATCTGTTTGGTCCGAGAGACGGACTTCTCCAGGTTGAAGAAGTAGGAAGTCGGAGCATCCATGTCCCTAACACTGGTGAACCTTGACCTGACCAAAGCCCCCTTAGCTCGTTCTCGTAAAAAAGAACCTAGCTGTTGTTTCTTCTGCTGAAGCCTGTGAGTGTCTGTGCTGGTGTTAGTGAATAGACTGTGCTCTAAAGCCCTGATCTCATTCCCTAGATCCTCAATGAGCCTTGTGATTCTTACTGTGGAGTGACTTTTGTATTGTTGAACAAAGACACGTATGTGTGCCTTTCCTACATCCCACCACTGACTCAGGGACTCAAAATCGCTCTTCTTCCCTCTCCAGATCCCCCAGAAAGCCTCAAACTTTTGACAAAAATCACTGTCCTGAAGCACCTGAGTGTTAAAGTGCCAGTGAGAACTACCCTTGGTGGTTGGTGAGGTGTGGACATCTAAAGTGACTAAGTGATGGTCGGTGAATCCTACTGGGTGAATGTGATTGTTTAATAATCTGTTGCTAAAACTATGTGAAATGTAAACCCTGTCTAGCCTGGCTGCCCTAATGTTCCCATCCAACACCTTCACCCATGTGTACTGCCTAGCCCTGGGATGTTTGACCCTCCAAACGTCCACTACACCCGACTCCGCAATCACCTGTGACAAAGTGGTAGATGACTGGAGGTGAGGTTCCTCTCCTGTTCTGTCCACTAAGGAATCTATGGTGCAATTCCAGTCCCCCCCCCCATCACTACACACTCGTTCTGGTCACACTGCTGCAGGACATCTCTCAGTTTGTGGAAAATACCCGTTCTGTGTGAGCCCTGGTTTGGAGCATATATGTTAATAAAGACAAATGAAATGCTTTGTATGGAGGCTCTGACCACCAGAGCCCTGCCTTTCACTATCTCTGTGGAGGAGATGATGTTAACATCCAGCCCAGGTGCAAACAGAACAGCTACACCTGCAAACAGGTTGGTCCCATGAGACAGGACATACTGTCCCCTCCACCACAAGCCCCAGTCGACCTCATTATGTGGGTCACTGTGTGTTTCCTGCAGGAAAACGATGTCTAGTCGTTTCTGTTTAATCATCTCTGCAGTGACCGCTCTCCTCTCTCGGTCCCTCCCACCATTAATGTTTAAAGACCCAACCCTCACCTTGTGTATTGAAATATGAAAAAGAAACGTGAAGTAGACAGCCACCAGTAACAGAAGTAGTGAGTGCAGCACATCCATGACAGACTCACTTAATTATTTTCATCCTTTTGGAACTTTTATCTTTCTTCATCCCCCTGAGACCCGTCATGTATTTTTTAAGACGGTAGCGCTTCCTCTTATCCAACACCTCAAACCCTTCCGCTTTCTGGATCGATGACACACTCTTCATGAACTTTTCCGCATCTGGAAAATGCTCTAGAACCTGCACCGATTTACCAAACGTTTCATCGAGGAAGTTGTTGATCTCCTCCAACTTGTACAGATCTCCACTGTAACCCTGGGACTCGGCGACAGAGACACAGTCGGAGTCCGTCTCGTACTCCATCTCCTCCTCCACAACACAAGCCGCTCCACTCACCTCTGGACCAGCAGCCTGACTCTGGTCAGGTTCACCTGTCGGCCCTTCGCTGCTGCCTGCGCCACTTTCCTTCCTCCCTTCCACTGCCAGTGCTTCCTTCACCTTCTTCCCCTCTGTTTCTCCACTTTCCTCCTCCCTTCCACTGCCAGTGCTTCCTTCACCTTCTTCCTCTCCGTTTCTCCACATTCCCTCCTCCCTTCCTCTGCTCCTGCCAGTGCTTCCTTCACCTTCTTCCTCTCCGTTTCTCCACATTCCCTCCTCCCTTCCTCTGCTCCTGCCAGTGCTTCCTCTACCCTACTTCTCTTTGTTTCTCCACAATCCCTCTTCCCTTCCTCTGCTCCTGTCAGTAACTCCTCCACCTTCTTGCCCTCTGTCGTTCCACTCAGAACATCTGAGTTCTCCTCATTATTCTCTCCTCCACCTGCATCAGCTCCCTGCCCCCCGACCTGACTGTCAGTCTGCCCGCTGAGCCCCTCCCCGGCCGCGGTGGGCAGGTCCCCGGCCTCCGCGGACGGGTCCCCGGTCGGGGCATCGCCGCCCCGCGGGCCAGCGATCACCACCGGCTCGCCACTCTGCGGAGCCCCGGTGCTACCTCTCTCCTCAGCCGGTGCGTCCCCCGGCTCGGGGCGCCCCTCGGCCGTCCTGTGAGGACAAGCGTCCCACTTGTGCCCCGCCCCCCCACACTTAAAGCACTTGATGCTACCGGTGCTAGCGTATAGCATGTAGTGCCTGTCCCCGTGCTTCACCCTGAAGGAGATATCTAGCGTGTTAGACGGACTATTGAGGAACATTAGAACCTATCTCCTGAAGGACTGGACATGCTTCAGCTTCTCGCTCTTACAGCCCAGCCCCAGAGTTCTGAAGCTACTCGCTACCTTCCCGAAGCACTGCAGCTCGCGCTGCAACACCTGGTCGGGGATGAACGGGGGAACCCCGGACACGGTGACCCGGGTGGTGGGCAGCGTCAGCGGGGACACCTGCAGGTAGACGCCGTTCAGCGTGACGCCGCTCGCTATCAACGCGGACACAAACCGCTCCTCTTTCAGGAACACCAGCACACCTCGGTTCATCCTGGAGGCGGAGGACAGGTTACCGTGACCCACACGGTCCCCCACAGCCAGGAGAACCTCCTCCACCGGGACACCCGGGTCGGCCTGAATCCGAACCCCGTGTCTCAAGGACGGCGTCTCAGAGGACGCCATCCCGGACAAGAAACACGGTGTATCCCCACAACAAAACCCCCCAAAAAAACACACAAAATACACAAACAGACAACACACAACAACTCAATCACACAGTGAACTATGAAATAAATGAATTGTAAACAGTTTGAGAAAAATCACCAAACATTTAGTCTCAGCACGCTCTCACCACCACCAGCTTCCTCCAGAGAGAGAGAGGGAGGGAGAGAGGGAGAGAGAGAGAGGGAGAGAGAGAGGGCGATAGGGAGGGAGAGAGAGAGAGATTTTTTTTTTTGATGTTTAGAAAACCTTTATTTTACATAAAAAAACGAACAAACAAACAGAACATTGCATTCACTTCAAAACTAAATCAAACAACAAAAACAACCAAAACCAACAAACGCAACGCTTCTGTCCGCTGGTGGTCCTGAGACCCCGTTTCACTGTTATCGTTTCAGTCCAGGTTTCTCCTCCTCAGGGCCGCTCCTCCGGGCTGCTCCTCCGGGCTGCTCCTCCGGGCTGCTCCTCCGTGCTGATCCTCTGGGTCGCTCCTCCGTGCTGCTCACTAGGGGAGGAGGTAGTTCATTAAGTTCATCTGCTGGACCAGATGGACATCAGCTTCTGATCAGAGTGAATGGACCCCATCATCATCATCTACACCCCAGAACCCCTTCGTGAGTTCAGGTGGTGCCAGAGAAGCAGGTGGGCTTTAACGGCTTCACTGCAGGTGGAACACCAACCTCTTCAGTGGACTCGTTTCTCTCAGCCGGCCCGCCCCTCAGCCGGCCCCGCCCCCTCAGCCGGCCCGCCCCCTCAGCCGGCCCGCCCCCTCAGCCGGCCCCGCCCCCTCAGCCGGCCCGCCCCCTCAGCCGCCCCCGCCCCGGAGTGTCCGCCCATGACAGTGAGGGAGGTCGGGGCGCTTTGTGGGGCTGCAGACTGTAAATACAATACGTGTCATTTCTGTGGGAGACGTTACCAACAGATGATCGTGTCTTTCGTGTATTATAGTTTCAAAATGTCAACACAACCAAACGTAACTAAATGAAAATCACCTTGAAGTTCAGTTTAAAACGCTGACTCTGGAAGTGGATTTTAGATAAATCAACAATCAGGGTGAAAAGGTTTCGACGGCTCGTCAGAAAGAAGTTAGTATGAGCAACACAAGCAGGTTTCCATGATCAAATTATTATTATTATTATTCGCAGTGATCTTGTCCGATAGCCGCCACATCGCTCCATTGTCTGAATGTGTTGCCGGTGGCCCAACGACCTTTCTCCGTCCCCGACCTTGAGAGGGGGAACGCAGCGCTGCCAGCCGGCTCACAGCGACTTCTCTCCGTGTCAGAGAGAATTAAAGTTAAGAGTAACTTTAAAGTCTGGCTGCCAGCCGGCTGACTCCGCCTCTCCGGGCCTCGCTCATCACTCGGCTTACAGCACAGGTGCCTCCACACACCTGCTTTGTTGGAGAATGCAGGAATGGATGCTTAACAGGTAACAAACGCCTCATTGAAGGTAAACGAACAAAGACTACAAGCTAAACGAGCCAGATATCTCGTGCAGGAGATGGTGGAGACCAAAAGAAAGCAAGAAGGAGAGACTGTGACTCTTGGTGTCTACTGTCCAACCTGCACCCTACTTCCTCCTGACGGGGTTAAATGGGGTTGAACTGGGTTAAACGGGGTTAATCGGGGTTAAACGGGGTTAAACTGGGTTAAACTGGGTTAAACGGGGTTAAACGGGGTTAAACGGGGTTAAACGTGGTTAAACTGGTCCGGTGTTGAAGGAGAACCCTGAGACGCTGAATGTAAGCTCTCGGGGAAACTTCATTGACTCCCACTAAAAGTACTTGTTGTGGCCTCTGACAGGTCAGCCTGTTGTAAATAATAAAAAATGAATCTGAAATATGGTTGATAACCATCCGTGACATTGAAAAGCCAGTCGAGGACCCTAAACTAGGCTTTCTGTTCCTCTCTCCTGTCACATGACACGATAACAAACAGACAGAGCATGTGTCCTTCCTCTACGTTATCATTTGGACTGCTCTACGAGGTGCTCAATGACCCTCTGGGTGGCGCTGTGGTGGAGATGTGGCCGTGGTGCTCTTCAGGGTCATTCTTGCAGCATCACAGGAGTTACACAACGACGTCGTCTCTCTTCATCATCGTGTTCTGTGTTCTGCATTTAGAAGAACGGCTGAATGCATTTACCCATCTGGATGATTGGCGTTATCGAAAGGAAATCGATGCCCGCACATATTCACATTCATATTTTAGTGACAGAGGGAGATCTGCAGAGCTGTGGAAAAGCTTCAGGGTTAGGGTGAGAGAAAAGAGAGAGAGAAAAGAGAGAGAGAGTTTATGTAACGTGACATCCGAGTAGAGCGTTAGCCCCAATGGCTACGCTCTGAGAGAGAGGGAGAGGGAGAGGGAGAGGGAGAGGGAGAGAGAGAGAGGGAGGGAGAGAGAGAGAGAGAGAGAGGGAGGGAGAGAGAGGGGGGGGAGAGAGGGGGAGGGATAGAGAGGGGGGGAGCGCGGGGGGGAGAGAGGGGGAGAGAGGGCGGGAGGGAGAGGGGGGGGGGGGAGGGAGGGAGAGAGAGGGAGGGAGGGAGAGAGAGAGGGAGAGGGAGGGAGGGAGAGAGAGAGAGAGAGAGAGAGAGGGAGAGGGAGAGGGAGGGAGAGAGAGAGAGAGAGAGAGAGGGAGAGAGGGAGAGAGAGAGGGAGAGGGAGAGGGAGAGGGAGGGAGAGAGAGGGAGGAAGGGAGAGAGAGAGAGAGAGGGAGAGGGAGAGGGAGAGGGAGAGGGAGAGGGAGAGGGAGAGGGAGAGAGAGAGAGGGAGGGAGAGAGAGAGAGAGGGAGGGAGAGAGAGAGAGAGAGAGGGAGGGAGAGAGAGGGAGGGAGAGAGAGAGAGAGAGAGAGGGAGGGAGAGAGAGGGGGGGAGGGAGGGAGAGAGAGGGAGGGAGGGAGAGAGAGAGGGAGAGGGAGAGAGAGAGAGAGAGGGAGAGGGAGAGGGAGAGAGAGAGAGAGAGGGAGAGGGAGAGGGAGAGGGAGGGAGAGAGAGGGAGGGGGAGAGAGAGAGAGAGGGAGAGGGAGAAGGAGGGAGATATATCTATCTATCTATATATATATATATATATATATATAGGAGGAGACGCCCCCTGGTGGTCAGTAGAGAGAATGCAGCTTTAACACATGAAGCATAGACTTCTATACAACCAGAGGAGTCGCCCCCTGGTGGTCAGTAGAGAGAATGCAGCTTTAACACATGAAGCATAGACTTCTATACAACCAGAGGAGTCGCCCCCTGGTGGTCAGGAGAGAGAATGCAGCTTTAACACATGAAGCATAGACTTCTATACAACCAGAGGAGTCGCCCCCTGGTGGTCAGTAGAGAGAATGCAGCTTTAACACATGAAGCATAGACTTCTATACAACCAGAGGAGTCGCCCCCTGGTGGTCAGGAGAGAGAATGCAGCTTTAACACATGAAGCATAGACTTCTATACAACCAGAGGAGTCGCCCCCTGGTGGTCAGGAGAGAGAATGCAGCTTCCTGTGTGCCTATTATGAACATGCAAGCACATGTTGTGACTATTTTGTGATGGGCGGAAAAAAACAAGAGAAATACAAAATATGACATTTCTTTTTTGCCTCGTGTCTTCGTCCATCTGATGAACTGGTGACTCAGACAGTTCCTACGATATGTTTCCTCATAGGAGACCTTTCATCTGAGCCTCACCGAGTCAGAGGAGTGACTGATGATGAATAATCACCATGAATAATGAAGTAAAATGTGATTCTGTCCCCTAGTGAGGAGAGGAGGTAGTGTGATTACAGCTTCACTGTGATGCAGAGCAGTTTACATAATCCACTCCTACAGCGTTCATTGTGGGTCTGAAGCTTTGGTAATTATGTCTTTACCACCATGATGTGTTAACCTGAAATCCTCCGTTTTATTAGGCCACTTTAAATCCATGTAATTAATAAACCAATGTCAATTAGAAGGTAATCTCCATGACAAATACTGAAAGACAATTAGAGGATAATATTCAATTTGACCCTGACAGATGTTTCCAATGAGCACATTAGTGAGGATGTCCAGGAGTTTAGGTTAAACGTGTCCTTTGATAGAGGACGGTGGCTCTCAAACTGTTGTTCCTTAGGGCGGGGCTACAAGGTGATTGACAGGTCTGTACCAGAGACGTACACGCCGTCTCTATGTCCCTCCTCCTCATCCAGACATGGTCACTTCCTGTTCACTAGTTGCAAAAAAAGCCAAGATGGCGACGGCTAAAGCGCTCAACTAAAGGCTTCAAAACAAAGAGTGACGTCACCATGACTACGACCACGTCTCTCAAACAGGCTGTGATGGTGACGCCGTGTGTTCAGCCGTCATTCAACCACAGATTTCTTTATATAATCCGTCATTCAAAATCAAAACTGTCTGAACACACTGATCCGACGCTGCCGGTGAATGGACTGCGTTGCCATTAACATTTGTCTTTATGCACTAAGGTATAACCTTTCGAGGATCCTTTAAGTACCTCCTGCAGTACTGCAGAGTACCCCTAGAGGTACTTGTTGGTACTTGGTGATGGTCTTCAGCCAGCTGACGTCTTGTTGACGAGGTTTTTGCTCTTCCTGTTTTGATGGTTCAGTTAGAAACTGACGATGTTCCACACAAAAAGAACAAGTTGTGCTTTGATGCAGCCGATCCATCTGGAAGATGTGTTGATCAAAAGGTCACGGGGTCATGTGGTCTCCGGCTCGGTACCTCCTCATCTCGTATCGCACTGTTTGCGTAAAGCTGAAATAATTCCATCGAAGTCTAAAGCATCACAAGAGAAATGTAAGCAACAGAAGTGAATAGAACCAACTAGTTAGTAATTACCCATGAATCATTGCCTTCGTCGGCCGTATTACCCCCTCATGTCTGAGAAGGAGCTGAAGGCGGTTCATGGAGTCCTGAGTGTGTGGGCGCCGCTCCAAGCAGAGCGGCGTGATTATGTTCCTGTCAGCTGGCTGACGGCTGGAGCGGCGGGACGCGACCACAGGACCATCAGAGGCTCCATGAGCGCCCTGTTATTACAGTCACAGATTTCCATCGTCGACCAGCTTTTCTCTACAAATATGAATACAGAAAAAAAGAATCTGCCTTTTCTTTGGTCAGTTGTGATTTGAGTGTGTGTTTTCATATTTAATACGCTTTATTGGCATGAATGTGACACTTTGGTTAATAAGCAACTTTAAGACGCAGGCTTTAATATGTGGGGGGAGAGTGTAACCAGGTTCACTCACTCCTCCATATATGTACATATATATACACACATATATACAGACATATACTGTATATATATATATATATATATATATATATATATATATATATATATATATATATATGATTGTGTCTTGTTATGCTCCAACAGTCGTGCTTGTCGGGGCACAGGGAGAAAATGTAATCTAGATATATTGAGCTGTGAAATATTCATTTTCCCTTCCACATTATTGCCTCATAGTTTTGATGGAGAGGAAAAGTACGCTGTGAGGAAGACGAGGACTGAACTCTAATTCCAGGATTTTTATGGTTTTTCCTCCTCACAAAAATCACACACACACAATGCGCCAGGTGAAGCCATCTTTTGTTTCTGCTTTACTGGCCTCACGTCTGCTCGTTAAAGCCAGAATATTAATGGAGGCCACGCTGCAGTTTATGAGAAAACATTTCTTAAATGAATCAAAACAATCATGAATATCAAGGACACGAAGGATCACTTTTAAAAACTGTATTCATGGGAAAAGATGAAATTGATTGTTGCTTTTTGTAGAAAAATACATGTTCTTTTATGGTTGAGAGAATATTACATGAGAAGCATAAACCTGAACCCAATTGAAACCTAAACCTTCCCCATTGAACCAGGTCTTCAGGATAAAGTGTGCTGCTTTCTGTTCGGGCACTGGGCCCCTGAAGGTGGGTAAAACAAGCCCACACTCACACACATCCTCAGTCCTTGGTGAATGTGGAAGTGCCACAACAAAAAAAGATGAGGATTAGGATTAGACTGATTTTGGCTCAGTGCATGGATTGCAGATTTACTGGGCAGACACAGGATTTAAGGCCGGCTGACTGACTCCAGAACAGTTCTAACAGTAGCATTAAACACACAAGCTGAGAAGCCTGGAAATCCAACGCACACGCACACACACACACACACACACACACACACACACGTTCATGGATTAGCATGAAGCCACTTAGCATATGATTAGTTAGCATAATGTGACGACATCTTTGTGACTCGTTACATAACCAGCTGCTTCATCTGGGAACCTGGAAGCTTCGCTGGCAGAGACAGAACAAGATTTGCCTCAAACTGTGAAGTCAAATGTCATAAAACAATGTGAGGACAGTTTGAGACCTTTCATAACTTGTATGAAATCATAATGCAAAGTTTAGAGCTTTAAAGTGAAGCTCCGATTTTGGCATGTTCACTGAGAATTCTCTGAGCTGTTCACTCAACCACGACGTCAGTGTCCACAGATACGCTGATGACACGCCACCTTTCATTCAACATTTTTCTGCAGCTAGAAGGTGATGGAGGGAGTGTTTCTCCCACGGAAGAATGGACGTAGTTTTGAAGGCTTAAGTTTGGCATTTGGCCATCGCCATCTTTGTTTTTGGCAACCAGAATTGTCACAAGAGGGTGGAGCTGTTAAATTAACACATTTGTAGGCGACTAAAATGTTAGGATTAACTTTCATGAAGTGAAAACACACTGTGAAAGAGTTAAAGATGTCAGAGGGAAACACAGACGCCTCCCAGGTGGTCAGGAGAGATAATGCAGCTTTAACACATGAAGCATAGACTTCTATACAACCAGAGGAGTCGCCCCCTGGTGGTCAGGAGAGATAATGCAGCTTTAACACATGAAGCATAGACTTCTATACAACCAGAGGAGTCGCCCCCTGGTGGTCAGGAGAGATAATGCAGCTCTAACACATGAAGCATAGACTTCTATACAACCAGAGGAGTCGCCCCCTAGTGGTCAGGAGAGAGAATGCAGCTTCAACACATGAAGCATAGACTTCTATACAACCAGAGGAGTCGCCCCCTAGTGGTCAGGAGAGAGAATGCAGCTTTAACACATGAAGCATGGACTTCTATACAACCAGAGGAGTTGCTCCCTGGTGGTCAGGAGAGAGAATGCAGCTTCAACACATGAAGCATAGACTTCTATACAACCAGAGGAGTCGCCCCCTAGTGGTCAGGAGAGAGAATGCAGCTTTAACACATGAAGCATGGACTTCTATACAACCAGAGGAGTTGCTCCCTGGTGGTCAGGAGAGAGAATGCAGCTTTAACACATGAAGCATGGACTTCTATACAACCAGAGGAGTCGCCCCCTGGTGGTCAGGAGAGAGAATGCAGCTTTAACACATGAAGCATAGACTTTTATACAACCAGAGGAGTCGCCCCCTGGTGGTCAGGAGAGAGAATGCAGCTTTAACACATGAAGCATAGATTTCTATACAACCAGAGGAGTCGCCCCCCCCCCCGGTGGTCAGGAGAGATAATGCAGCTTTAACACATGAAGCATAGACTTCTATACAACCAGAGGAGTCGCCCCCTAGTGGTCAGGAGAGAGAATGCAGCTTCAACACATGAAGCATAGACTTCTATACAACCAGAGGAGTCGCCCCCTAGTGGTCAGGAGAGAGAATGCAGCTTTAACACATGAAGCATGGACTTCTATACAACCAGAGGAGTTGCTCCCTGGTGGTCAGGAGAGAGAATGCAGCTTTAACACATGAAGCATGGACTTCTATACAACCAGAGGAGTCGCCCCCTGGTGGTCAGGAGAGAGAATGCAGCTTTAACACATGAAGCATAGACTTCTATACAACCAGAGGAGTCGCCCCCTGGTGGTCAGGAGAGAGAATGCAGCTTTTACACATGAAGCATAGATTTCTATACAACCAGAGGAGTCGCCCCCCCCCCCCGGTGGTCAGGAGAGAGAATGCAGCTTTAACACATGAAGCATAGACTTCTATACAACCAGAGGAGTCGCCCCCTGGTGGTCAGGAGAGAGAATGCAGCTTTAACACATGAAGCATAGACTTCTATACAACCAGAGGAGTCGCCCCCTGGTGGTCAGGAGAGAGAATGCAGCTTTAACACATGAAGCATAGATTTCTATACAACCAGAGGAGTCGCCCCCCCCCCCCCGGTGGTCAGGAGAGAGAATGCAGCTTTAACACATGAAGCATAGACTTCTATACAACCAGAGGAGTCGCCCTCTGGTGGTCAGGAGAGAGAATGCAGCTTTAACTGATTTTTTCACACAGATCCAGCGGGATCTAAATATGTGCTTGTCTGGAGGCTGATCGATCGCAGTCGTAAATATCTGTTTAACCAAGATGATATTCATGATATCAGGAGGTGCTGGTCTTTCCACCAGCACACACCGTCATAAAACTGAACACCTCTGAGGCTGGAAGGAAGGGTCATTTGATGTTGGTCGGGGTCGGGACGAGACACCCAACTCCTCCTGCTAGGAATAGAAATCCGTCTGAAATCCTCCAGACTACAGAGTCACAGAACACACAGTGTCCTTCTAATCCTTGTGGTTTCAGCAGGAGGGATCCACGAAGCTCCGTCAGCCAATTCCTGCCCACGATCGGTATCCTTGGTGCTGTGAGCAGAGACCGAGTCCTTCTACTGCTGGTCCTGGACCAGGTCCCCACTCGACGCTTTGAGTATCTCTTTTCACAGGTCCTATTCCCCCCTCCTTTAGCTCCTCCCATTCTTAGCTCAGTTTCATCATACTTTATCACAACGTGAACATTTACTCATAAACAATTAAAAAAAGAGGAACTTGTTCTATTTCACTCTTGGTGCTACCCGGCCCTTCCTGAGCCGAGCGTGTGTGGAAACCTCTTTCCGGTTTGCACCTGCTCATTCCTTCAAAATCATCAGTACATATTATTCCTTATTAAATCTATTAAATCACAATACACAATGTTGTACTCATTTGAGCTCATAGTCCCGTACCCTATGCCTTCCGTTCTGGGCCGTTTCTCTGGGACCTCAACTCTACTTGACAGTCATCATGTCCACACACTGTATATCTGTGTGTGGGACATCTTGTCATTATCATGCTGTAATGAACAAGGGGTAGAGCAGCAAAGTGGCTCCGAGGTCTCACCGGTTCCATCTGCCAAGAAAGAAGACGACAATAAAATGAGAAAAGTGATCTCTTGACTCTTTTTAACAAAAGTATTCTTGCGAAAGTCGATCCAAGTGAGAAAGTATCCACTCAATGAACTCACAGTTGTTTTCTCCGATCTGGTGTCAGATAGCTGGAGCATCAGCATCTTCCAGGTCAGATGTTTGTTTTGGGGTCAACAGTTCTGTTTCTGTTTCCTATTGTTGTGTTTGGGGGTTGAACTCTCGGTGTGACAGAATGCTGTTGCTTCTGATTTAGTTCATCAGCGTGAGGAAGTTTAGTCCACCAAGCATGCAGAACAAATCCATCTGTCTATGATTAGACCGAGAAGCTTTATACCCACAGGGCTCAATATCCCGGCACAGAGAGATCCATTCACTGGGGAGGCTGTGTGTGTGTGTGTGTGTGTGTGTGCTACTTTTATTCTTGTGGTATAGACACTTTGATCTTTTGAAAAGAAATGCAAAAATAAATAAATGTTTGATAATCCTTGCTCTACATTAGGGGTCACTAACAGGCGCTGGACTCTGGACTGAAAACCGATAGATGATTGATCATTATTACATTTCCATCTCCTTCTAATTACCCGACGCAGCTCTGCTCGTCCTTACGGCTCTCGTTCAGCGGTCCAGGAAACACACCGACCAATTAAACACGTTAGGATCCTCTCACGTCCAATCACATGTGTGTATTCAGATAAGCACACACAGGAATGACAGCATTACTAGTAACATTACTACTAATATTACTAGTAACATTACTACTAACATTACTACTAATATTACTAGTAACATTATACTAACATTACTAACATTATACTAACATTACTACTAACATTCCTAGTAACATTACTAGTAACATTACTAGTAACATTACTAACATTACTACTAACATTACTAACATTATACTAACATTACTACTAACATTACTAACATTATACTAACATTACTAGTAACATTAGTAACATTACTACTAACATTACTACTAACATTACTACTAACATTACTAACATTACTACTAACATTACTAACATTATACTAACATTACTAACATTATACTAACATTACTAACATTATACTAACAGTACTAGTAACATACCTAGTAACATTCCTAACATTCCTAGTAACATACCTAGTAACATTCCTAGTAACATTCCTAGTAACATTCCTAGTAACATTCCTAGTAACATTCCTAGTAACATACCTAGTAACATTACTAGTAACATTCCTAACATTCCTACTAACATTCCTAGTAACAGTACTAGTAACATTCCTTGTAACATTACTAGTAACATTCCTAACATTCCTACTAACATTCCTAGTAACAGTACTAGTAACATTCCTAGTAACATTACTAGTAACATTCCTAGTAACATTCCTAGTAACATTCCTAGTAACATACCTAGTAACATTACTAGTAACATTCCTAACATTCCTACTAACATTCCTAGTAACAGTACTAGTAACATTCCTAGTAACATTACTAGTAACATTCCTAACATTCCTACTAACATTCCTAGTAACAGTACTAGTAACATTCCTAGTAACATTCCTAGTAACATTCCTAGTAACATTCCTACTAACATTCCTAGTAACATTACTAGTAACATTCCTACTAACATTCCTACTAACATTACTAGTAACAGTACTAGTAACATTCCTAGTAACATTCCTAGTAACATTCCTAGTAACATTCCTAGTAACATTCCTAGTAACATACCTAGTAACAGTACTAGTAACATTCCTAGTAACATTCCTAGTAACAGTACTAGTAACATTCCTAGTAACATTCCTAGTAACAGTACTAGTAACATTCCTAGTAACATTCCTAGTAACAGTACTAGTAACAGTACTAGTAACATTCCTAGTAACATTCCTAGTAACATTCCTAGTAACATTCCTAGTAACATTCCTAGTAACATTCCTAGTAACAGTACTAGTAACATTCCTAGTAACATTCCTAGTAACATTCCTAGTAACAGTACTAGTAACATTCCTAGTAACATTCCTAGTAACATTCCTAGTAACATTCCTAGTAACATTCCTAGTAACATTCCTAACATTCCTACTAACATTCCTAGTAACAGTACTAGTAACATTCCTAGTAACATTACTAGTAACATTCCTAACATTCCTACTAACATTCCTAGTAACAGTACTAGTAACATTCCTAGTAACATTACTAGTAACATTCCTAACATTCCTACTAACATTACTAGTAACAGTACTAGTAACATTCCTAGTAACATTCCTAGTAACATTCCTAGTAACATTACTAGTAACATTCCTAGTAACATACCTAGTAACATTCCTAGTAACATTCCTAGTAACATTCCTAGTAACAGTACTAGTAACATTCCTAGTAACATTCCTAGTAACAGTACTAGTAACATTCCTAGTAACATTCCTAGTAACAGTACTAGTAACATTCCTAGTAACATTCCTAGTAACAGTACTAGTAACATTCCTAGTAACATTCCTAGTAACATTCCTAGTAACAGTACTAGTAACATTCCTAGTAACATTCCTAGTAACAGTACTAGTAACAGTACTAGTAACATTCCTAGTAACATTCCTAGTAACATTCCTAGTAACATTACTAGTAACATTCCTAACATTCCTACTAACATTCCTAGTAACAGTACTAGTAACATTCCTAGTAACATTCCTAGTAACAGTACTAGTAACATTCCTAGTAACATTCCTAGTAACATTCCTAGTAACATTACTAGTAACATTCCTAGTAACAGTACTAGTAACATTCCTAGTAACATTCCTACTAACATTCCTAGTAACATTCCTAGTAACAGTACTAGTAACATTCCTAGTAACATTCCTAGTAACATTCCTAGTAACATTCCTAGTAACAGTACTAGTAACATTCCTACTAACATTCCTAGTAACATTCCTAGTAACATTCCTAACATTCCTTCTAACATTCCTAGTAACATTCCTAGTAACATTCCTAGTAACATTACTAGTAACATTCCTAGTAACAGTACTAGTAACATTCCTACTAACATTCCTACTAACATTCCTAGTAACATTCCTAGTAACATTCCTAGTAACATTCCTAGTAACAGTACTAGTAACAGTACTAGTAACATTCCTAGTAACAGTACTAGTAACATTCCTACTAACATTCCTAGTAACATTCCTAGTAACATTCCTAGTAACAGTACTAGTAACAGTACTAGTAACAGTACTAGTAACATTCCTAGTAACAGTACTAGTAACATTCCTACTAACATTCCTAGTAACATTCCTAGTAACATTCCTAGTAACAGTACTAGTAACATTCCTAGTAACATTCCTAGTAACAGTACTAGTAACATTCCTAGTAACATTCCTAGTAACATTCCTAGTAACATTCCTAACATTCCTACTAACATTCCTAGTAACAGTACTAGTAACATTACTAGTAACATTACTAGTAACATTCCTAACATTCCTACTAACATTACTAGTAACAGTACTAGTAACATTCCTAGTAACATTCCTACTAACATTCCTAGTAACAGTACTAGTAACATTCCTAGTAACATTCCTAGTAACATTCCTACTAACATTCCTAGTAACAGTACTAGTAACATTCCTAGTAACATTCCTAGTAACATTCCTAGTAACATTACTAGTAACATTACTAGTAACATTCCTACTAACATTCCTAGTAACATTCCTAGTAACAGTACTAGTAACATTACTAGTAACATTCCTAACATTCCTACTAACATTCCTAGTAACAGTACTAGTAACATTCCTAGTAACATTACTAGTAACATTCCTAACATTCCTACTAACATTACTAGTAACAGTACTAGTAACATTCCTAGTAACATTCCTAGTAACATTCCTAGTAACATTCCTAGTAACTTACCTAGTAACATTACTAGTAACATTCCTAGTAACAGTACTAGTAACATTCCTAGTAACATTCCTAGTAACAGTACTAGTAACATTCCTAGTAACATTCCTAGTAACAGTACTAGTAACAGTACTAGTAACATTCCTAGTAACATTCCTAGTAACAGTACTAGTAACAGTACTAGTAACATTCCTAGTAACATTCCTAGTAACATTCCTAGTAACATTCCTAGTAACATTCCTAGTAACATTCCTAGTAACAGTACTAGTAACATTCCTAGTAACATTCCTAGTAACATTCCTAGTAACAGTACTAGTAACAGTACTAGTAACATTCCTAGTAACATTCCTAGTAACATTACTAGTAACATTACTAGTAACATTCCTAACATTCCTACTAACATTCCTAGTAACAGTACTAGTAACATTCCTAGTAACATTACTAGTAACATTCCTAACATTCCTACTAACATTCCTAGTAACAGTACTAGTAACATTCCTAGTAACATTACTAGTAACATTCCTAACATTCCTACTAACATTACTAGTAACAGTACTAGTAACATTCCTAGTAACATTCCTAGTAACAGTACTAGTAACATTCCTAGTAACATTCCTAGTAACATTCCTAGTAACATTCCTAGTAACATTACTAGTAACATTCCTAGTAACATACCTAGTAACATTCCTAGTAACATTCCTAGTAACATTCCTAGTAACAGTACTAGTAACATTCCTAGTAACATTCCTAGTAACAGTACTAGTAACATTCCTAGTAACATTCCTAGTAACAGTACTAGTAACATTCCTAGTAACATTCCTAGTAACAGTACTAGTAACATTCCTAGTAACATTCCTAGTAACATTCCTAGTAACATTCCTAGTAACAGTACTAGTAACAGTACTAGTAACATTCCTAGTAACAGTACTAGTAACAGTACTAGTAACATTCCTAGTAACATTCCTAGTAACATTCCTAGTAACATTACTAGTAACATTCCTAACATTCCTACTAACATTCCTAGTAACAGTACTAGTAACATTCCTAGTAACATTCCTAGTAACAGTACTAGTAACATTCCTAGTAACATTCCTAGTAACATTCCTAGTAACATTACTAGTAACATTCCTAGTAACAGTACTAGTAACATTCCTAGTAACATTCCTACTAACATTCCTAGTAACATTCCTAGTAACAGTACTAGTAACATTCCTAGTAACATTCCTAGTAACATTCCTAGTAACATTCCTAGTAACATTCCTAGTAACAGTACTAGTAACATTCCTACTAACATTCCTAGTAACATTCCTAGTAACATTCCTAGTAACATTCCTAACATTCCTTCTAACATTCCTAGTAACATTCCTAGTAACATTCCTAGTAACATTACTAGTAACATTACTAGTAACATTCCTAGTAACAGTACTAGTAACATTCCTACTAACATTCCTACTAACATTCCTAGTAACATTCCTAGTAACATTCCTAGTAACAGTACTAGTAACAGTACTAGTAACATTCCTAGTAACAGTACTAGTAACATTCCTACTAACATTCCTAGTAACATTCCTAGTAACATTCCTAGTAACAGTACTAGTAACAGTACTAGTAACATTCCTAGTAACAGTACTAGTAACATTCCTACTAACATTCCTAGTAACATTCCTAGTAACATTCCTAGTAACAGTACTAGTAACATTCCTAGTAACATTCCTAGTAACAGTACTAGTAACATTCCTAGTAACATTCCTAGTAACATTCCTAGTAACATTCCTAACATTCCTACTAACATTCCTAGTAACAGTACTAGTAACATTACTAGTAACATTACTAGTAACATTCCTAACATTCCTACTAACATTACTAGTAACAGTACTAGTAACATTCCTAGTAACATTCCTACTAACATTCCTAGTAACAGTACTAGTAACATTCCTAGTAACATTCCTAGTAACATTCCTACTAACATTCCTAGTAACAGTACTAGTAACATTTCTAGTAACATTCCTAGTAACATTCCTAGTAACATTACTAGTAACATTACTAGTAACATTCCTACTAACATTCCTAGTAACATTCCTAGTAACAGTACTAGTAACATTCCTAGTAACATTCCTAGTAACATTCCTACTAACATTCCTAGTAACAGTACTAGTAACATTCCTACTAACATTCCTAGTAACATTCCTAGTAACATTCCTAGTAACATTCCTAGTAACATTCCTAGTAACATTCCTAGTAACAGTACTAGTAACATTCCTACTAACATTCCTAGTAACATTCCTAGTAACATTCCTAGTAACAGTACTAGTAACATTCCTAGTAACATTCCTAGTAACATTCCTAGTAACAGTACTAGTAACATTCCTAGTAACATTCCTAGTAACATTCCTAACATTCCTACTAACATTCCTAGTAACAGTACTAGTAACATTACTAGTAACATTCCTAACATTCCTACTAACATTACTAGTAACAGTACTAGTAACATTCCTAGTAACATTCCTAGTAACATTACTAGTAACATTCCTAGTAACATTACTAGTAACATTACTAGTAACATTCCTAGTAACATTCCTACTAACATTCCTAGTAACATTCCTACTAACATTCCTAGTAACATTCCTAGTAACATTCCTAGTAACATTCCTACTAACATTCCTAGTAACATTCCTACTAACATTCCTAGTAACATTCCTAGTAACATTCCTAGTAACATTCCTAGTAACATTCCTAGTAACATTCCTAGTAACATTACTAACATTCCTAGTAACATTCCTAGTAACATTCCTAGTAACATTACTAGTAACATTACTAACATTCCTAGTAACATTCCTAGTAACATTCCTAGTAACATTACTAGTAACATTACTAGTAACATTACTAACATTCCTAGTAACATTCCTAGTAACATTCCTAGTAACATTCCTAGTAACATTCCTAGTAACATTACTAACATTCCTAGTAACATTCCTAGTAACATTCCTAGTAACATTCCTAGTAACATTCCTAGTAACAGTACTAGTAACATTCCTAGTAACATTCCTAGTAACATTCCTAGTAACAGTACTAGTAACATTCCTAGTAACATTCCTAGTAACAGTACTAGTAACATTCCTAGTAACATTCCTAGTAACAGTACTAGTAACAGTACTAGTAACATTCCTAGTAACATTCCTAGTAACATTCCTAGTAACATTCCTAGTAACAGTACTAGTAACATTCCTAGTAACATTCCTAGTAACAGTACTAGTAACAGTACTAGTAACAGTACTAGTAACATTCCTAGTAACATTCCTAGTAACATTCCTAGTAACATTACTAGTAACATTCCTAACATTCCTACTAACATTCCTAGTAACAGTACTAGTAACATTCCTAGTAACATTCCTAGTAACAGTACTAGTAACATTCCTAGTAACATTCCTAGTAACATTCCTAGTAACATTACTAGTAACATTCCTAGTAACAGTACTAGTAACATTCCTAGTAACATTCCTACTAACATTCCTAGTAACATTCCTAGTAACAGTACTAGTAACATTCCTAGTAACATTCCTACTAACATTCCTAGTAACATTCCTAGTAACATTCCTAGTAACATTCCTAGTAACAGTACTAGTAACATTCCTACTAACATTCCTAGTAACATTCCTAGTAACATTCCTAACATTCCTACTAACATTCCTAGTAACATTCCTAGTAACATTCCTAGTAACATTCCTAGTAACATTACTAGTAACATTCCTAGTAACAGTACTAGTAACATTCCTACTAACATTCCTACTAACATTCCTAGTAACATTCCTAGTAACATTTCTAGTAACAGTACTAGTAACAGTACTAGTAACATTCCTAGTAACAGTACTAGTAACATTCCTACTAACATTCCTAGTAACATTCCTAGTAACATTCCTAGTAACAGTACTAGTAACAGTACTAGTAACATTCCTAGTAACAGTACTAGTAACATTCCTACTAACATTCCTAGTAACATTCCTAGTAACATTCCTAGTAACAGTACTAGTAACATTCCTAGTAACATTCCTAGTAACATTCCTAGTAACATTCCTAGTAACATTCCTAACATTCCTACTAACATTCCTAGTAACAGTACTAGTAACATTACTAGTAACATTACTAGTAACATTCCTAACATTCCTACTAACATTACTAGTAACAGTACTAGTAACATTCCTAGTAACATTCCTACTAACATTCCTAGTAACAGTACTAGTAACATTCCTAGTAACATTCCTAGTAACATTCCTACTAACATTCCTAGTAACATTCCTAGTAACATTCCTAGTAACATTACTAGTAACATTACTAGTAACATTCCTACTAACATTCCTAGTAACATTCCTAGTAACAGTACTAGTAACATTCCTAGTAACATTCCTAGTAACATTCCTACTAACATTCCTAGTAACAGTACTAGTAACATTCCTACTAACATTCCTAGTAACATTCCTAGTAACATTCCTAGTAACATTCCTAGTAACATTCCTAGTAACAGTACTAGTAACATTCCTAGTAACATTCCTAGTAACATTCCTAGTAACAGTACTAGTAACATTCCTAGTAACAGTACTAGTAACATTCCTACTAACATTCCTAGTAACATTCCTAGTAACAGTACTAGTAACATTCCTAGTAACATTCCTAGTAACATTCCTAGTAACAGTACTAGTAACATTCCTAGTAACATTCCTAGTAACATTCCTAACATTCCTACTAACATTCCTAGTAACAGTACTAGTAACATTACTAGTAACATTCCTAACATTCCTACTAACATTACTAGTTACAGTACTAGTAACATTCCTAGTAACATTCCTAGTAACATTACTAGTAACATTCCTAGTAACAGTACTAGTAACATTACTAGTAACATTCCTAGTAACATTCCTACTAACATTCCTAGTAACATTCCTACTAACATTCCTAGTAACATTCCTACTAACATTCCTAGTAACATTCCTAGTAACATTCCTACTAACATTCCTAGTAACATTCCTAGTAACATTCCTAGTAACATTCCTAGTAACATTCCTAACATTCCTAGTAACATTCCTAGTAACATTCCTAGTAACATTACTAGTAACATTACTAACATTCCTAGTAACATTCCTAGTAACATTCCTAGTAACATTACTAGTAACATTACTAGTAACATTACTAACATTCCTAGTAACATTCCTAGTAACATTCCTAGTAACATTACTAGTAACATTACTAACATTCCTAGTAACATTCCTAGTAACATTCCTAGTAACATTCCTAGTAACATTCCTAGTAACAGTACTAGTAACATTCCTAGTAACATTCCTAGTAACATTCCTACTAACATTCCTACTAACATTCCTAGTAACAGTACTAGTAACATTCCTAGTAACATTCCTAGTAACAGTACTAGTAACATTCCTAGTAACATTACTAGTAACATTCCTAGTAACATTCCTAGTAACATTCCTACTAACATTCCTAGTAACAGTACTAGTAACATTCCTAGTAACATTCCTAGTAACATTCCTACTAACATTCCTAGTAACAGTACTAGTAACAGTACTAGTAACATTCCTAGTAACATTCCTAGTAACATTCCTAACATTCCTACTAACATTCCTAGTAACAGTACTAGTAACATTACTAGTAACATTACTAGTAACATTCCTAACATTCCTACTAACATTACTAGTAACAGTACTAGTAACATTCCTAGTAACATTACTAGTAACATTCCTAGTAACAGTACTAGTAACATTACTAGTAACATTCCTAGTAACATTCCTACTAACATTCCTAGTAACATTCCTACTAACATTCCTAGTAACATTCCTAGTAACATTCCTAGTAACATTCCTACTAACATTCCTAGTAACATTCCTACTAACATTCCTAGTAACATTCCTAGTAACATTCCTAGTAACATTCCTAGTAACATTCCTAGTAACATTACTAGTAACATTACTAACATTCCTAGTAACATTCCTAGTAACATTCCTAGTAACATTCCTAGTAACATTCCTAGTAACATTACTAACATTCCTAGTAACATTCCTAGTAACATTCCTAGTAACATTCCTAGTAACATTCCTAGTAACATTACTAGTAACATTACTAACATTCCTAGTAACATTCCTAGTAACATTCCTAGTAACAGTACTAGTAACATTCCTAGTAACATTCCTAGTAACATTCCTAGTAACATTCCTACTAACATTCCTAGTAACAGTACTAGTAACATTCCTAGTAACATTCCTAGTAACAGTACTAGTAACATTCCTAGTAACATTACTAGTAACATTCCTAGTAACATTACTAGTAACATTCCTAGTAACATTCCTAGTAACATTCCTACTAACATTCCTAGTAACAGTACTAGTAACAGTACTAGTAACAGTACTAGTAACATTCCTAGTAACATTCCTAGTAACAGTACTAGTAACATTCCTAGTAACATTCCTAGTAACATTCCTAGTAACATTCCTAGTAACAGTACTAGTAACATTCCTAGTAACAGTACTAGTAACAGTACTAGTAACATTCCTAGTAACATTCCTAGTAACATTCCTAGTAACAGTACTAGTAACATTCCTAGTAACATTCCTAGTAACATTCCTACTAACATTCCTAGTAACAGTACTAGTAACATTCCTAGTAACATTCCTAGTAACAGTACTAGTAACATTCCTAGTAACATTACTAGTAACATTCCTAGTAACATTCCTAGTAACATTCCTACTAACATTCCTAGTAACAGTACTAGTAACATTCCTAGTAACATTCCTAGTAACATTCCTACTAACATTCCTAGTAACAGTACTAGTAACAGTACTAGTAACATTCCTAGTAACATTCCTAGTAACATTCCTAGTAACAGTACTAGTAACATTCCTAGTAACATTCCTAGTAACATTCCTAGTAACATTCCTAGTAACAGTACTAGTAACATTCCTAGTAACATTCCTAGTAACATTCCTAGTAACAGTACTAGTAACATTCCTAGTAACATTCCTAGTAACATTCCTAGTAACATTCCTAGTAACAGTACTAGTAACATTCCTAGTAACATTCCTAGTAACAGTACTAGTAACATTCCTAGTAACAGTACTAGTAACATTCCTAGTAACAGTACTAGTAACATTCCTAGTAACATTCCTAGTAACAGTACTAGTAACATTCCTATTAACATTCCTAGTAACATTCCTAGTAACAGTACTAGTAACAGTACTAGTAACATTCCTAGTAACATTCCTAGTAACATTCCTAGTAACAGTACTAGTAACAGTACTAGTAACATTCCTAGTAACATTCCTAGTAACAGTACTAGTAACATTCCTAGTACTACCACTAACAGTCCGTCTCTGATGAGCTGACAAAGTGTTCCATAACATCTCTCCACTAAGAAGGTAATCTGCAGAACAAGCTGTCATCGTCTCTGCAGACGTCCATTGGGGCACCAGGATGAAGTCTTGGCACAGAACACGTCGACAAATGCAAATTCAAAAAGAGACACAGAAGACGTGAAGTTAACAACTGACTTGGCAGAGCAAAAGAATAAAAATCCATTTTGTATTTTAAGGGTGATTGCAGGATGTTAGTTCATGTCATCACACCTTAAAGCTGCAATCATTCATATTTTATGCTGGAAATGTATCAAATGACTCACATCAACAACACATTTCGTTTGAATATATTAACTCTATTGTGGACACTTCCTGTCCAGATCTAAATGTCTGATATGGTGACCAGCTGACTAACAGCCCCGCCCCCTGACTGCATCAGGGGGCGGGGCCAGCCACACCTGCTACCTGTATAATTCAAATAACTACAGAGACGAGGAAACATATAGTTATTTGAACCTCAATGGAAGTAATTTGACGCACAAAGACACACACACACACACACACACACACACACGCACACACACACAACCCTTGAAATAAGAATTGAAGCGTCTGTCACGCTGCTGTGAGCTCATCCCTCTTTGTCTCCTTCCTGTCCATCATCTTCCTCCTCCTCTCCAAAGGGAGTAAACGGCTCATCGATCTCCCACCTGGTTGCTTATGGATGCAGCTTTCTTGTGACATGTTCCTTGTTATCTGTGTAAAACGTGGAGAGCAGAGCTGCTAAACGACACAAGCCTCCACGAGGGAGCGCCGCGTGGCCACGACGTGGAAGCACTTGAACTAAAGTGAATAATGCACAAAAGGACAGGAAGTGTGTTCAATGTCGTCTGCACACAACACATCCAAGAAGTCTTTTCTTAATGTTGCTCAAGGTCAGACACACAG
>NC_046980.1:1321756-1341756 GCF_009769545.1 Cyclopterus lumpus
TCTGCTCTGTGTTCTCTTCTACGTTCTCTCTCTCTGCTCTGTGTTCTCTACTACGTTCTCTCTCTCTGCTCTGTGTTCTCTCCTACGTTCTCTCTCTCTGCTCTGTGTTCTCTTCTACGTTCTCTCTCTCTGCTCTGTGTTCTCTCATACGTTCTCTCTCTCTGCTCTGTGTTCTCTTCTATGTTCTCTCTCTCTGCTCTGTGTTCTCTTCTATGTTCTCTCTCTCTGCTCTGTGTTCTCTTCTATGTTCTCTCTCTCTGCTCTGTGTTCTCTCCTACGTTCTCTCTCTCTGCTCTGTGTTCTCTCATACGTTCTCTCTCTCTGCTCTGTGTTCTCTTCTACGTTCTCTCTCTCTGCTCTGTGTTCTCTCTGATTATTCCTCCCGCTACATCCCTTCTTTAACTAGGCTGACGTTCCTTCCTCTTCTGAAACACTGAGTGTTCTGTGGTGAAACAGCTGATCCAACAAACCACGTGATATTTAAAAAGTGTGTGTAGATGGACGACGTCCTGAATTCACTTCTCTACATTCTTCAGCTTCAGAGAGACGAGCTTGTTCTTGGGCCTCCAGAACAGAAGGAATTCATTATTCAAACGGGAACTTCTGACTCTTCACGGCGCAGGAGGAGGAGTTCCAGCTTGAATAAGTCATTGTTTGTTCCTTCACAAATGAACGTGATGATGATAACGAGTTGATAGATAGTCCACCTGTCGGGTCACAGGTCTCTTGTGCGTCCTCCTCGATTCCTTGGTTCCTCACGAGGAGAGCAGCACGTTTGGACCTGGTTGTCCAGCAGGCTGTAGCACAGCGGTTCTGCACCGTCTTCCATTGAACAAGCGAGCCGTGAAGCTGCTTTCTAACCTGCTTCCTGTGGAGGTTTCATCTTCTGTCACCTCGTGCAGCTTCAGGGTCTTTGTTGTTTCTGCTGTAACGAGTAGTTATTACAAACAGCTATAACTAACTGCTATAACTAACAGTTATTACTAACAGCTATAACTAACCGCTATAACTAAGTTATTACTAACAGCTATTACTAACCGCTATAACAAACAGTTATTACTAACAGCTATTACTAACCGCTATAATGAACAGTTATTACAAACAGCTATTACTAACAGCTATAACTAACAGTTATTACTAACAGCTATTACTAACCGCTATAACTAACAGCTATTACTAACCGCTATAATGAACAGTTATTACAAACAGCTATTACTAACAGCTATAATTAACAGTTATTACTAACCGCTATAACTAACAGCTATTACTAACCGTTATAACTAACAGCTATTACTAACCGCTATAATGAACAGTTATTAAAAACAGCTATTACTAACAGCTATAACTAACAGTTATTACTAACAGCTATTACTAACAGCTATTACTAACCGCTATAATGAACAGTTATTACAAACAGCTATTACTAACAGCTATTACTAACAGCTATTACTAACCGTTATAACTAACCGTTATAACTAACAGTTATTACTAACAGCTATAATGAACAGTTATTACAAACAGCTATTACTAACAGCTATTACTAACAGCTATTACTAACAGCTATTACTAACAGCTATTACTAACCGTTATAACTAACCGTTATAACTAACAGTTATTACTAACAGCTATAATGAACAGTTATTACAAACAGCTATTACTAACAGCTATTACTAACAGCTATTACTAACAGCTATTACTAAGTGTTATAACTAACCGTTATAACTAACAGTTATTACTAACAGCTATAACTAACAGTCCACAAACCAGACGTTCTTTGACTGATCACTGAAGGAGCCTGACTCAGTCATAACAATGTGACGTGTCCTCCATGTTCAGATAATTATAAGGACCTTCATGCTCTTCTGGCTCCCTCAACCTGGTCTCCTACATGTTCTCATCAAGGAAACTGCATCATCACGTACGTCTACAGGGGAGGATGGTTGTTTTTAAGTATCATGAGAACGTTTCTTCATCGAACACAAGACGTTCACCCAGGAGACCGCTGAGCGTCTCTCGTGGGAAACCACAAGTCAATGTCCACTTTAAGTTGTTTACGTCTGTCAGTACCTGTGTGTGTGTGTGTGTGTGTGTGTGTGTGTGTGTGTGTGTGTGTGTGTGTGTGTGTTCAGGGTGGAACTCATTTAGTTATCGGTATTCTTCTCCGTCTCCCTCTTCAGATGAGAGAGTCCAGCTAGCAGCACTTAATGGAATTGGATTTTTTAAATCTCTCTCTCACACACACACTAAACCACACACACCATACTGAACCACACACACTAAACCACACACACCATACTGAACCACACACACACCATACTGAACCACACACACTAAACCACACACACCATACTGAACCACACACACACCATACTGAACCACACACACTAAACCACACACACCATACTGAACCACACACACTAAACCACACACACCATACTGAACCACACACACACCATACTGAACCACACACACACACACACACCATACCACACACACTAAACCACACACACCATACCACACACACCATACTAAACCACACTCACACACACACACACACACACACACACCATGCTGAACCACACGCGCACACACACACACACACCATACTGAACCACACACACACACACTAAACCACACACTAAACCACAGACACCATACTGAACCACACGCACACTAAACCACACACTAAACCACACACACCATACTAAACCACACACACCATACTGAACCACACACACCATACTAAACCACACACACACACACTAAACCACACACTAAACCACACACACCATACTAAACCACACACACCATACTGAACCACACACACCATACTAAACCACACGCACACACTAAACCACACACTAAACCACACACACCATACTAAACCACACACACCATACTAAACCACACACACCATACTGAACCACACACACCATACTAAACCACACACACACACTAAACCACACACTAAACCACACACTAAACCACACACACCATACTAAACCACACACACCATACTAAACCACACACACCATACTAAACCACACGCACACACTAAACCACACACTAAACCACACACACCATACTAAACCACACACACCATACTAAACCACACACACCATACTGAACCACACACACCATACTGAACCACACACACCATACTAAACCACACGCACACACTAAACCACACACTAAACCACACACACCATACTAAACCACACACACCATACTAAACCACACACACCATACTAAACCACACGCACACACTAAACCACACACTAAACCACACACACCATACTAAACCACACACACCATACTAAACCACACACACCATACTAAACCACACGCACCATACTAAACCACACGCACACACTAAACCACACACTAAACCACACACACCATACTAAACCACACACACCATACTGAACCACACACACACACACACACACACACTAAACCACACACACTAAACCACACACACTATACTGAACCACACACACACACACACCATACTGAACCACACACACTAAACCACACACACCATACTGAACCACACACACACACACACACACACACACACACACACTAAACCACACACTAAACCACACACACACACACACACACACACACACACACACACACACACTAAACCACACACTAAACCACACACTAAACCACAGACACCATATTGAACCACACGCGCACACACACACACCGTACACACACACACACCATACTAAACCACAGACACCATACTGAACCACACACACACACCATACTGAACCACACGCACACACACACACACTAAACCACAGACACCATATTGAACCACACGCGCACACACACACACCGTACACACACACACACCACACTAAACCACACACACACCATTCTACCGTTCCTCACCATCATGCAATGCTTCTCATTTGTCTCACTGCAGCGTTTCAACAACAAACATCTAGAGAGTTAAAAGAAAAAACTCTTTCATGCATTTTCAGATCATTTCATCTCTGATGCTCCAGTGATTGTGTTGTGATTGTGTTGTGATTGTGTGCGTTTGTCAAACTGCCTCCCTCTTGTATTTGTTGTGTGCGTGTGTGAGAGTGTGTCGGTATGTGTGTGTGTGCGTGTGTTGTGTGAGAGTGTGTCTGTGTATGTGTGTGCGCGTGTGTTGTGTGAGAGTGTGTGAGTGTGTCTGTGTATGTGTGTGTGCGTGTGTTGTGTAGCCTCCTTAAACCCGGCTGGTGGACAGCACCCTGTCACTACGTGGTAGTTGAAGATGCTTCTTGGTCCCGTGAGGACAAAGAACACGTTGCTCAACAATAAGTTATCTTTACCTCGTGGAAAACAATTCCTTAAATCGTAATAAAATGTAATCGATTGCATTTCGTGACTAATTCACAAACCGTCGTGACGAAGCTGTCACATACGCCATGAGAGCCGTGTTCCTCTCACCTGGAGGGGGTCCGACCTCTACCCAGAGGGGGTCCGACCTCTACCCAGAAGGGGTCCGACCTCTACCCAGAGGGGGTCCGACCTCTACCCAGAGGGGGTCCGACCTCTACCCAGAGGGGGCCGGCTCCTCGGCCCCGGTGTGGTGGTCCTGCCCCCGTTCTCCGGTTCCCCCCCCGGCCCGGCACACATCTGAAGCCCACAGACGACACCAGAGCCGTTCACCGGGACAACCTCCTCCATCGACTCCTTTCTCCTCGTCTCCGCTCAGGAGGAGGTGTGATGGGGGCGAAGGGAGAACCGTGGACACCTTGATCGATACGAGCATCAGAGACGTGGACGTGGGGAACGTCGCAGCGACGGCCACATCCTCCGTGTTAAGAACATCTGGAACAGTTGAGAGCTTCCAGAGGAGTTGAGGAAGTGCTTCAGATCCAGGTCACTTCAAGCCTTGATCCTGCATGACTCCATATTAAGAGTGAGGAATTACATTTTTAAGATGTATTCATGATTACAGGTGAGGATATTGAACGATTCCTCCAACACTCGTTATTTTTGACTTTGAGATCAAATGGTAATTGATCTTGGTTTTGGTTTCAGTTTGAGCCTCCGGCCTCCTGGTGGAGGACGAGTCCCGGCCATCTCCAGCCTCTCAGGCTCCTTGTTCTCCACTTTAAGACGAGTAGAGCAGGACTTTGGCTCCGAGGCCCCTCGTTGGGGGAAGTGGCCTCGGCCGTGCCGAGCTCTAAAAGCTTCAGGGTCATCTGCTCTAACTTTGTAAAGTGTGTGGAAGCGTCTTCCTTCATTTGACCTCCATTACTCATCTGTGCTCACAGCTGCACTGAAACTGAAACTCTCCAATACGTCTTGTTCCTCGTTGTTATTTCCATAATAAGATCTAGTAGACTATAAACGGGTTTTACTTTCTCAGCTTGTAGAACATGAATCCTGCAGCAGTTCTTCCCTTGGTTCACAGCTCCTTGTGGGCCCATTCACATACTGACACGTATTATTAGTCTATCATCATTTACAGCTATGGAATGGTAGAAAACATCAAGAAGCAAATCGAGAACAAACAGGATCCAAAGTGACGTTTAGCAGAATGAACGGCGTTCACCACCAGACCACCAGGTCATAGCTAGACCACCAGGTCACTGCCAGACCGCCAGGTCACCACCAGGTCACTGCCAGACCACCAGGTCACCACCAGGTCACTGCCAGACCACCAGGTCACCACCAGGTCACTGCCAGACCGCCAGGTCACCACCAGGTCACTGCCAGACCACCAGGTCACCACCAGGTCACTGCCAGACCGCCAGGTCACCACCAGGTCACCACCAGGTCACTGCCAGACCACCAGGTCACCACCAGGTCACTGCCAGACCACCAGGTCACCACCAGGTCACCACCTTCATGATGGAAACCTTCATGATGGAAACCTTCATGATGGAAACCTTCATGATGGAAAACCTTCATGATGAAAAACCTTCATGATAGAAACCTTCATTACACACAGAGGTACACACAGAGGTACACACAGTACACACTCAGTCTTATTTAAGTGTTGCCGTGTGAACCAGATTATTCATCTTTAAAGTTGTTTCCACTCGTCTGCAGAATTACTGCAACACCGTGGGAACATCTCTAGTGTGTGTGTGTGTGTGTGTGTGTGTGTGTGTGTGTGTGTGTGTGTGTGTGTGTGTGTGTGTGTGTGTGTTTACACCAAAAACAGTTTGCAGGTTCTACCTGAGTCTGCAGATCTCTCAGCAACTTTCCAGAATCCTTTTACTCCTTTATGGATTTGAATGAGCTACACACTAACACACACACACAGACACGGACACACTAACACACACACACACACACACACACCAATACAGAGACACACAGAAACACTAACACACAGACACACGGACACAGACACAGACACGGAAACACTAACACACAGACACACACACAGACACACACGGACACACACGGACACACAGACACACACACACACACACACGGACACACAGCCACACAGACACACACACACACTAATACACAGACACACTAACACACACAGACACACACACACTAATACACAGACACACTAACACACACAGACACACAGACACGGACACACTAAAACACAGACACACACACACTAATACACAGACACACACACTAATACACAGACACACACAGACACACAGACACGGACACACTAACACACACAGACACACAGACACACTAACACACACAGACACACACAGACACACACAGACACACTAACACACACAGACACACAGACACACACACACTAATACACAGACACACACACACACTAATACACAGACACACACAGACACACTAACACACACAGACACACACAGTGTGAAGACTCTCTCTGCCACTGGCCCGTGTCCCTGCAGGTGGGCGTGGTGAAGGGTCATCAAGTGGAAACACCTGAGGTCATCAGCAGACCTGTAAAGGCATCTGGAGCTCTTCGTCCCTGTCCTGAGACCCGATTGGCTGCTAGTAGGAGAGTCTGGTTTGACTGACACACTACGCGCACACACGCCTCCACCACTTAAAGACCACTGACTCCACACCACTGTTTATGCTACTTAAGTTATGTCATGCTACTTAAGTTATGTCATGCTACTTAAGTTCTGTTTATGCTACCTAAGTTCTGTTTATGCTACCTAAGTTCTGTTATGCTACCTAAGTTCTGTTTATGCTACATAAGTTATGTTATGCTACTTAAGTTATGTCATGCTACCTAAGTTCTGTTTATGCTACCTAAGTTCTGTTTATGCTACCTAAGTTCTGTTATGCTACCTAAGTTCTGTTTATGCTACCTAAGTTCTGTTTATGCTACATAAGTTATGTCATGCTACTTAAGTTATGTTCACCTAAGTTCTGTTATGCTACTTAAGTTCTGTTATGCTACCTAAGTTATGTTCACCTAAGTTATGTTATGCTACTTAAGTTCTGTTATGCTACCTAAGTTCTGTTTATGCTACATAAGTTATGTCATGCTACTTAAGTTATGTCATGCTACCTAAGTTATGTTCACCTAAGTTATGTTATGCTACTTAAGTTCTGTTATGCTACCTAAGTTCTGTTTATGCTACATAAGTTATGTTATGCTACTTAAGTTATGTCATGCTACCTAAGTTCTGTTCATGCTACTTAAGTTCTGTTATGCTACCTAAGTTCTGTTTATTCTACATAAGTTATGTTATGCTACTTAAGTTATGTCATGCTACTTAAGTTCTGTTCATGCTACCTAAGTTCTGTTATGCTACCTAAGTTCTGTTAATTATACCTAAGTTCTGTTATGCTACCTAAGTTATGTTCATGCTACCTAAGTTCTGTTCATGCTACTTAAGTTCTGTTCATGCTACCTAAGTTCTGTTCATGCTACTTAAGTTCTGTTCATGCTACCTAAGTTCTGTTCATGCTACCTAAGTTCTGTTCATGCTACCTAAGTTCTGTTCATGCTACTTAAGTTCTGTTCATGCTACTTAAGTTCTGTTCATGCTACCTAAGTTCTGTTATACTACCTAAATTATGTTTATGCTACCTAAGTTCTGTTCATGCTACTTAAGTTATGTTCACTTCACTTAGGTAGCATGAACAGAACTTATGTTCTTGCTACCTAAGTTCTGTTATACTACCTAAATTATGTTTATGCTACCTAAGTTCTGTTATGCTACCTAAGTTAAATAAAACCCTTTCTGTTAACGACTACCTGTGTGTAACCCTTTGTTGTCCTGGCTGTGGGGGCTCGTCCGTAGTTTGAGGCCGTTAGTAGTTACATATGAATTATGGTTTAGTCTGACACACGATGTGTCAGGGGGTACATTAGGTCCCTGGATTGGTGAAAGGTCCGTTGGAGCTCGTTTTTTTTGTTGTGGTGTGAGATCAGAGTAGTGGTCTCGGGGACACATCCAGAGCTGTCAGGTGGGTCACCAGCTTGCTGGGAGCTTAACCGAGCTGCTGGTGTCAGTGTTTAAAAAGCCTCCCGCTAATCTGCATCAAGACTAGGGTTCAGTGAGCTAGGTTAGTTTTGATAGGCAGTCTAGGTAGAGGGACTTTGAGGGCATATGATTGTTTCTTTGTCATTTCAGTTCACTAGTTGACCGAGGCCGACTGCTTGCTGTTTTTGTGGTGACATTTGACCTGCGTGATGGCAGAGTTAGAGGACTTTTTCTCTGCTCCACACGAGGAGTTTTTGGATCTTTGCACTAAAGATCAGCCCTGGAAAATCTCAGGAGTTTGATCTTGATCTTAGTGGTGTTGGTGATGAACGGCTTAAGAACGTTCAGTTCCGTTGGGCCTTACCTTTGAGCAGTAAAATGAATGGCTTGTTACAGTTTTCTCAGGAGAAGGAGAAACAACAGTTTGAACTGTAAAGGGAGAAACAGCAGATGGAGAAGCTAAGGCTGGAGGGGGAGAAGCTAAGAGAAGCTAAGGCTGGAGGGGGATAAGCTAAGAGAAGCTAAGGCTGGAGGGGGATAAGCTAAGGCTGGAGGGGGGAGAAGCTAAGGCTGGAGGGGGGATAAGCTAAGGCTGGAGGGGGATAAGCTAAGGCTGGAGGGGGAGAAGCTAAGGCTGGAGGGGGGATAAGCTAAGGCTGGAGGGGGGATAAGCTAAGGCTGGAGGGGGAGAAGCTAAGGCTGGAGGGGGGATAAGCTAAGGCTGGAGGGGGAGAAGCTAAGGCTGGAGGGGGATAAGCTAAGGCTGGAGGGGGAGAAGCTAAGGCTGGAGGGGGGATAAGCTAAGGCTGGAGGGGGAGAAGCTAAGGCTGGAGGGGGGATAAGCTAAGGCTGGAGGGGGAGAAGCTAAGGCTGGAGGGGGGATAAGCTAAGGCTGGAGGGGGAGAAGCTAAGGCTGGAGGGGGGATAAGCTAAGGCTGGAGGGGGATAAGCTAAGGCTGGAGGGGGAGAAGCTAAGGCTGGAGGGGGAGAAGCTAAGGCTGGAGGGGGAGAAGCTAAGGCTGGAGGGGGGATAAGCTAAGGCTGGAAGGGGGGAAGCTAAGGCTGGAGGGGGAGAAGCTAAGGCTGGAAGGGGGATAAGCTAAGGCTGGAGGGGGGAGAAGCTAAGGCGGGAGGGGGATAAGCTAAGGCTGGAAGGGGGATAAGCTAAGGCTGGAGGGGGAGAAGCTAAGGCTGGAAGGGGGATAAGCTAAGGCTGGAGGGGGATAAGCTAAGGCTGGAAGGGGGATAAGCTAAGGCTGGAGGGGGGATAAGCTAAGGCTGGAGGGGGGATAAGCTAAGGCTGGAGGGGGATAAGCTAAGGCTGGAGGGGGATAAGCTAAGGCTGGAGGGGGGGAAGCTAACGCTGGAGGGGGATAAGCTAAGGCTGGAAGGGGGATAAGCTAAGGCTGGAGGGGGATAAGCTAAGGCTGGAGGGGGATAAGCTAAGGCTGGAAGGGGGGAAGCTAACGCTGGAGGGGGATAAGCTAAGGCTGGAGGGGGGAGAAGCTAAGGCTGGAGGGGGATAAGCTAAGGCTGGAAGGGGGATAAGCTAAGGCTGGAGGGGGAGAAGCTAAGGCTGGAGGGGGAGAAGCTAAGGCTGGAGGGGGAGAAGCTAACGCTGGAGGGGGAGAAGCTAAGGCTAATGAGAGGTTGCAGCAGGGGACAGAGCTGGCAAAGTTGGAGTTCATCACAGATGGTCATCTTTCTGGGGATGTTTAGAGGGGAAGAAAGTTGGTCATCACGCTTTCTCAGTATTGTGAGTACTTTGCACCTCTTGCCCAAGTTTAATGAGAAGGATCCGGATGGTTTTTCACTGTTTGAACGGGTTCCAACGGGTCGGACTCTGAGCTGGCTTTAGGTGATGATTACATCAGAGGCTAAAGATGCTGCAACTTTTCATTGTTGAGAACACGAGTAGCAATTCTATGAAACGGTTTGAAGCTCTATAACCAATATGACATAAAGAAGCAGTTCTAGTTTTAAGACCCTACATCTACTCAGACTGACTTTATTAGTGAGATTATTTCTGTCCCAGCCTTCATATCCTGATGCTGCTGCATTCACCATCTTCCTCAGCAGCCTCCTGCGTCTGACAGCTTCAACATTATCCTCCTCCTCCTCCCTCTCCTCCTCTCCTCGTCCTCTCCTCCTCTCCTCGTCCTCGTCCTTGTCCTCTCCTCCTCTCCTCGTCCTCTCCTCCTCCTCCTCGTCCTCTCCTCCTCTCCTCGTCCTCGTCCTCGTCCTCTCCTCCTCTCCTCGTCCTCGTCCTTGTCCTCTCCTCCTCTCCTCATCCTCTCCTCCTCCTCCTCGTCCTCTCCTCGTCCTCGTCCTTGTCCTCTCCTCCTCTCCTCGTCCTCTCCTCCTCCTCCTCGTCCTCTCCTCCTCTCCTCGTCCTCGTCCTTGTCCTCTCCTCCTCTCCTTGTCCTCTCCTCCTCCTCCTCGTCCTCTCCTCGTCCTCGTCCTTGTCCTCTCCTCCTCTCCTCGTCCTCTCCTCCTCCTCCTCGTCCTCTCCTCCTCTCCTCGTCCTCGTCCTTGTCCTCTCCTCCTCTCCTCGTCCTCTCCTCCTCCTCCTCGTCCTCTCCTCGTCCTCGTCCTTGTCCTCTCCTCCTCTCCTCTCCTCTCCTCGTCCTCGTCCTCTCCTCCTCCTCCTCCTCCCTCTCCTCCTCTCCTCCTCCTCGTTCTCTCGTCCTCCATGTGGACCCGTCGGTGGCGGCTCTGCCTTTTAAAGGCCTTAAACAACGTCTTCTTCTTTACGGCGTGCGGAGAGAGCGCTGCATTCAAACCTCTGGAGCACCAACGTGTGTGTGTGTGTGTGTGTGTGTGTGTGTGTGTGTGTGTGTGTGTGTGTGTGTGTGTGTGTGTGTGTGTGTGTGTGTGTGGTCAAAATGATGTTGATGTGTATTTTCCATTGGTAGTAGACGGAATCTGACACAGACAGACGCACACGCACACACGCACACACACACACACACACACACACACACACCCCTACTCCAACACTGCAGATAAAGATCAGTCAATATGGGCTGTGGCCTTGGGGTGACAGGGTGTGTGTGACTCAGCGAATCGGTGTGTGTGAGTTCTCACGGTATATCCTCCGTCTGACAGATACAGGTTTTAATCTCCTCCTTCGTCCACTTTCCTCGTCTCATGTTTCTCTTTCAGCTCCTTCGACGTTCGTTCGTGAGGTTTCTTTCCTCCAGGAAACAAACACACACAATCACTTCAGTGTGGAAACAAACACACAAACACACACAATAAACAAACACACACACACACACAATCACTTCAGTGTGGAAACGATAACAGATATTAAAACTTTCCGTCCACTCGTTATGTTGTAATTTCTCCTTCAAAGTGACGTGTTTTCATATCGCCCAGACGGTTGCTCTCTTTGTTTCATCTCTTTTCATTCTTTGTGTTCTTGACCTCCATGTTGCCCCACACACACACACACACACACACACACACACACACACACACACACACACACACACACACACACACACACACACAGGTGTAGAGGTCAGGCTGCTCCTCAAGTAGCAGAACAAACAAAACATTTGTTATTCTGTAATAACAGAAAATGACTCGTTTGGAGCGTGAGCTTTACCCAGAATGCAGTGCAACAGTGTAGCGGTTCACATATTACAGCTTTAGGAGGAAAGCAATATATAAAGTGTTTCAGTGATATCACATTTAATATGTCGAGTGACTCGTGACCAACTGGACATGAATGTCTATTGCTTCATTAATTTCATGTTCATTGGTTTTGGGTTCACAGAGAAGTGTTCTGGTTCCATGAAGAGGGGTCACCAGAGACCTGGTTCTACACAGGGACCAGTTCATCACTAGGGAGGCTCCAGAGACCTGGTTCTACACGGGGACCAGTTCATCACTAGGGAGGCTCCAGAGACCTGGTTCTACACGGGGACCAGTTCATCACTAGGGAGGCTCCAGAGACCTGGTTCTACACAGGGACCAGTTCATCACTAGGGAGGCTCCAGAGACCTGGTTCTACACAGGGACCGGTTCATCACTAGGGAGGCTCCAGAGACCTTGTTCTACACAGGGACCAGTTCATCACTAGGGAGGCTCCAGAGACCTGGTTCTACACAGGGACCAGTTCATCACTAGGGAGGCTCCAGAGACCTGGTTCTACACAGGGACCGGTTCATCACTAGGGAGGCTCCAGAGACCTGGTTCTACACAGGGACCAGTTCATCACTAGGGAGGCTCCAGAGACCTGGTTCTACACAGGGACCAGTTCATCACTAGGGAGGCTCCAGAGACCTGGTTCTACACAGGGACCAGTTCATCACTAGGGAGGCTCCAGAGACCTGGTTCTACACAGGGACCGGTTCATCACTAGGGAGGCTCCAGAGACCTTGTTCTACACAGGGACCAGTTCATCACTAGGGAGGCTCCAGAGACCTGGTTCTACACGGGGACCAGTTCATCACTAGGGAGGCTCCAGAGACCTGGTTCTACACGGGGACCAGTTCATCACTAGGGAGGCTCCAGAGACCTGGTTCTACACAGGGACCAGTTCATCACTAGGGAGGCTCCAGAGACCTGGTTCTACACAGGGACCAGTTCATCACTAGGGAGGCTCCAGAGACCTGGTTCTACACAGGGACCAGTTCATCACTAGGGAGGCTCCAGAGACCTGGTTCTACACGGGGACCGGTTCATCACTAGGGAGGCTCCAGAGACCTGGTTCTACACGGGGACCGGTTCATCACTAGGGAGGCTCCAGAGACCTGGTTCTACACGGGGACCGGTTCATCACTAGGGAGGCTCCAGAGACCTGGTTCTACACGGGGACCGGTTCATCACTAGGGAGGCTCCAGAGACCTGGTTCTACACGGGGACCGGTTCTCTTTGTCTGTCTCTCTGTCTCTTTGTCTCTGTCTCTTTGTCTCTTTGTCTCTGTCTCTGTCCCTTTGTCTCTCTGTCTCTTCGTCTCTTTGTCTCTTCGTCTCTCTGTCTCTTTGTCTCTGTCTCTTTGTCTCTTTGTCTCTTTGTCTCTGTCTCTTTGTTTCTTTGTCTCTGTCTCTTTGTCTCTGTCCCTTTGTCTCTCTTTGTCTCTCTGTCTCTTCGTCTCTTTGCCTCTTTGTCTCCGTCTCAGTACGTCTAGGACTAATGAGACAACAATGACCAGCATTTTGCCCCCATCCCATGACTCCGCTGGCTGGAAGCCCAAACAGATGGTTTTCATGAGGCCGGTTATTTCCCAGAGGTCTTGGTCATATCGAGCATGCCGTGTGGCGTTCATCACACTTTCAACGTGGAACGTTTGAGTGCGACGCCTCTGGTGAAGAATAACTGGGATATTTCCACCACGAGATCCAACGGGCCTGAAGGTCTCCTGGAACGTTTCAGAATGCGTTGCTGTTTCGATTGAGGATGAATCGCACGTTGTTTCTGGTTTAAGACTCTCTCAGTTCGTGTAAGTGCGTCCTCCATCTCCAGAAACTCCACCCTTGGTGGCTGTTTTCTGGTGATGAAAGGAAGTGCAACACTACAACGGGAGAGCGTTCCCTAAATGTGCACAGAGGTCGTGCACAGAGGTCAAAGATGGAGCTGACGCTCAGAGCGGCTTCAAGCATCTGTCGCCCCTGAAGTTTCACCAGCTGGAGTTGCAACTGAATGTTTTTCTGTCAATCAAAAGCACGAGGACTCGCCCCCGACTTCCCATGCTCGTCCTGCTACAGCAGCCACGTGCTGTAATGTCGCAGCACATATTTGACCGTTCACATTAGAAAGCGCTGGATGAATGTGCCTGCAGCCTGCCACCAGGACGCACTGCATGCTGGGTCGACAGCTCCGGCCTCGTCTCTCCGGTTTGGCTCCGGCACGCCAGCTCTGATGTCGCTCCAGTGGAGGATCTTCCAGAGAGGCCGGATTGTCCCGGAGGCCGCCCCAGGCAGGAGGCGCAGCCGGGCAGCTCAAACGGCCAACGCTGGGAACCAGGATGTACACACACACACACACACACACACACAGCAGAGAGAAAGACGCCACTGCTGGCTCGATAACATGCAGCTCACACAAAGAGCTGACGGCAGTGTGACATGTGGACGAGTCTCTGTGTTCAGTACGAGCCGTGAAGCACAGCAAGATAATTACATGACACACATTTAGAGAGCACTTAATCATGTGGCGCACTGGAGGAGCGCTAGTGACACACAATAGTGTGTGTGTGTGTAGAAGTCTATGCTTCATGTGTTAAAGCTGCATTCTCTCTCCTGACCACCAGGGGGCGACTCCTCTGGTTGTATAGAAGTCTATGCTTCATGTGTTAAAGCTGCATTCTCTCTCCTGACCACCAGGGGGCGACTCCTCTGGTTGTATAGAAGTCTATGCTTCATGTGTTAAAGCTGCATTCTCTCTCCTGACCACCAGGGGGCGACTCCTCTGGTTGTATAGAAGTCTATGCTTCATGTGTTAAAGCTGCATTCTCTCTCCTGACCACCAGGGGGCGACTCCTCTGGTTGTATAGAAGTCTATGCTTCATGTGTTAAAGCTGCATTCTCTCTCCTGACCACCAGGGGGCGACTCCTCTGGTTGTATAGAAGTCTATGCTTCATGTGTTAAAGCTGCATTCTCTCTCCTGACCACCAGGGGGCGACTCCTCTGGTTGTATAGAAGTCTATGCTTCATGTGATAAAGCTGCATTCTCTCTCCTGACCACCAGGGGGCGACTCCTCTGGTTGTATAGAAGTCTATGCTTCATGTGTTAAAGCTGCATTCTCTCTACTGATCACCAGGGGGCGACTCCTCTGGTTGTATAGAAGTCTATGCTTCATGTGTTAAAGCTGCATTCTCTCTCCTGACCACCAGGGGGCGACTCCTCTGGTTGTATAGAAGTCTATGCTTCATGTGTTAAAGCTGCATTCTCTCTCCTGACCACCAGGGGGCGACTCCTCTGGTTGTATAGAAGTCTATGCTTCATGTGTTAAAGCTGCATTCTCTCTCCTGACCACCAGGGGGCGACTCCTCTGGTTGTATAGAAGTCTATGCTTCATGTGATAAAGCTGCATTCTCTCTCCTGACCACCAGGGGGCGACTCCTCTGGTTGTATAGAAGTCTATGCTTCATGTGTTAAAGCTGCATTCTCTCTACTGATCACCAGGGGGCGACTCCTCTGGTTGTATAGAAGTCTATGCTTCATGTGTTAAAGCTGCATTCTCTCTCCTGACCACCAGGGGGCGACTCCTCTGGTTGTATAGAAGTCTATGCTTCATGTGATAAAGCTGCATTCTCTCTCCTGACCACCAGGGGGCGACTCCTCTGGTTGTATAGAAGTCTATGCTTCATGTGTTAAAGCTGCATTCTCTCTCCTGACCACCAGGGGGCGACTCCTCTGGTTGTATAGAAGTCTATGCTTCATGTGTTAAAGCTGCATTCTCTCTCCTGACCACCAGGGGGCGACTCCTCTGGTTGTATAGAAGTCTATGCTTCATGTGATAAAGCTGCATTCTCTCTCCTGACCACCAGGGGGCGACTCCTCTGGTTGTATAGAAGTCTATGCTTCATGTGTTAAAGCTGCATTCTCTCTACTGATCACCAGGGGGCGACTCCTCTGGTTGTATAGAAGTCTATGCTTCATGTGTTAAAGCTGCATTCTCTCTCCTGACCACCAGGGGGCGACTCCTCTGGTTGTATAGAAGTCTATGCTTCATGTGTTAAAGCTGCATTCTCTCTCCTGACCACCAGGGGGCGACTCCTCTGGTTGTATAGAAGTCTATGCTTCATGTGTTAAAGCTGCATTCTCTCTACTGACCACTAGGGGGCGACTCCTCTGGTTGTATAGAAGTCTATGCTTCATGTGTTAAAGCTGCATTCTCTCTCCTGACCACCAGGGGTCGACTCCTCTGGTTGAATAGAAGTCTATGCTTCATGTGTTAAAGCTGCATTCTCTCTCCTGACCACCAGGGGGCGACTCCTCTGGTTGTATAGAAGTCTATGCTTCATGTGTTAAAGCTGCATTCTCTCTCCTGACCACCAGGGGGCGACTCCTCTGGTTGTATAGAAGTCTATGCTTCATGTGTTAAAGCTGCATTCTCTCTCCTGACCACCAGGGGGCGACTCCTCTGGTTGTATAGAAGTCTATGCTTCATGTGATAAAGCTGCATTCTCTCTCCTGACCACCAGGGGGCGACTCCTCTGGTTGTATAGAAGTCTATGCTTCATGTGTTAAAGCTGCATTCTCTCTACTGATCACCAGGGGGCGACTCCTCTGGTTGTATAGAAGTCTATGCTTCATGTGTTAAAGCTGCATTCTCTCTCCTGACCACCAGGGGGCGACTCCTCTGGTTGTATAGAAGTCTATGCTTCATGTGTTAAAGCTGCATTCTCTCTCCTGACCACCAGGGGGCGACTCCTCTGGTTGTATAGAAGTCTATGCTTCATGTGTTAAAGCTGCATTCTCTCTACTGACCACTAGGGGGCGACTCCTCTGGTTGTATAGAAGTCTATGCTTCATGTGTTAAAGCTGCATTCTCTCTCCTGACCACCAGGGGTCGACTCCTCTGGTTGTATAGAAGTCTATGCTTCATGTGTTAAAGCTGCATTCTCTCTCCTGACCACCAGGGGTAGACTCCTCTGGTTGTATAGAAGTATATGCTTCATGTGTTAAAGCTGCATTCTCTCTCCTGACCACCAGGGGGTGACTCCTCTGGTTGTATAGAAGTCTATGCTTCATGTGTTAAAGCTGCATTCTCTCTCCTGACCACCAGGGGGCGACTCCTCTGGTTGTATAGAAGTCTATGCTTCATGTGATAAAGCTGCATTCTCTCTCCTGACCACCAGGGGGCGACTCCTCTGGTTGTATAGAAGTCTATGCTTCATGTGTTAAAGCTGCATTCTCTCTACTGATCACCAGGGGGCGACTCCTCTGGTTGTATAGAAGTCTATGCTTCATGTGTTAAAGCTGCATTCTCTCTCCTGACCACCAGGGGGCGACTCCTCTGGTTGTATAGAAGTCTATGCTTCATGTGTTAAAGCTGCATTCTCTCTACTGATCACCAGGGGGCGACTCCTCTGGTTGTATAGAAGTCTATGCTTCATGTGTTAAAGCTGCATTCTCTCTCCTGACCACCAGGGGGCGACTCCTCTGGTTGTATAGAAGTCTATGCTTCATGTGTTAAAGCTGCATTCTCTCTCCTGACCACCAGGGGGCGACTCCTCTGGTTGTATAGAAGTCTATGCTTCATGTGTTAAAGCTGCATTCTCTCTACTGACCACTAGGGGGCGACTCCTCTGGTTGTATAGAAGTCTATGCTTCATGTGTTAAAGCTGCATTCTCTCTCCTGACCACCAGGGGTCGACTCCTCTGGTTGTATAGAAGTCTATGCTTCATGTGTTAAAGCTGCATTCTCTCTCCTGACCACCAGGGGGCGACTCCTCTGGTTGTATAGAAGTCCATGCTTCATGTGTTGGAAACGTTCCACCGACACTAAAGACGTCGTCTTTCTATCAGCTGCCTGTGATTTACACACAAATACATAAATATACATCGTGAGGCCTCTGAAAGCTTCTCTCCAAATGGGAGGAGCTGAAGGTTTGTGCTCCTCTTTAATTAATTCACAAGAATAATGAAACTCAAAGCGTTGCACACGGCTACAAAAGGAGTGATTGTATTAGTAATCATAAAGAGATATTCACACAGATACATCTGTGAGGGTTGGAGGTTGTTTCTGCTTGATGAGTCAGACAGACGAGAGAATAAAAGACTGCAACACGAAGCCCAACGTGAGCAATGGAAGTGGATTCAATTCAAAACAACTGCTGCAACCGTTTGGTCAATTTAATCGTCTTCATCACGACGTCAGTCAGACAATGAATGAGAAGAAGGGGAGCAATGAGGAAAGAAGGGGAGCAATGAGGAAAGAAGGGGAGCAATGAGGAAAGAAGAGGAGCAATGAGGAAAGAAGAGGAGCAAGAGGAGCAATGAGGAAAGAAGGGGAGCAATGAGGAAAGGGGAGCAATGAGGAAAGAAGGGGAGCAATGAGGACAGAAGGGGAGCAATGAGGAAAGAAGGGGAGCAATGAGGAAAGGGGAGCAATGAGGGAAGAAGAGGAGCAATGAGGAAAGAAGAGGAGCAAGAGGAGCAATGAGGAAAGAAGATGAGCAATGAGGAAAGAAGGGGAGCAATGAGGACAGAAGGGGAGCAATGAGGACAGAAGGGGAGCAATGAGGAAAGAAGAGGAGCAATGAGGAAAGAAGAGCAATGAGGAAAGAAGAGCAATAATGAGGAAAGAAGAGGAGCAATGAGGAAAGAAGGGGAGTAATGAGGACAGAAGAGGAGCAATGAGGAAAGAAGGGGAGCAATGAGGAAAGGGGAGCAATGAGGAAAAAAGAGAAGCAATGAGGAAAGAGGAGCAATGAGGAAAGAAGAGCAATGAGGAAAGAGGAGCAATGAGGAAAGAGGAGCAATGAGGAAAGGGGAGCAATGAGGAAAGAAGAGGAGCAATGAGGGAAGAAGAGGAGCAATGAGGAAAGAAGAGGAGCAATGAGGAAAGAAGAGGAGCAATGAGGAAAGAGGAGCAATGAGGGAAGAGGAGGAAAGAGGAGCAATGAGGGAAGAAGGGGAGCAATGAGGAAAAATGAGCAATGAGGGAAGAAGAGGAGCAATGAGGAAAGAAGAGGAGCAATGAGGAAAGAAGAGGAGCAATGAGGAAAGAGGAGCAATGAGGAAAGAAGGGGAGCAATGAGGAAAGAAGAGGAGCAATGAGGAAAGAGGAGGAGCAATGAGGAAAGAAGAGGAGCAATGAGGAAAGAGGAGCAATGAGGGAAGAAGAGGAGCAATGAGGAAAGAGGAGGGAAGGAGGGATGGAGGGAATGAGAAGGGAAGGAAGAGGGATGGAGGGGAGGAGGAAAGAAGGAGGGATGGGGGGGAGGAGAAGGGGAGAAGGGGAGGAGGGATGGGAAGGAGGAGGGATGGAGGGGAGGAGGAAAGGAGGAGGGGAGGAGGCCAGCGTCTCCTCGAGGCAACTAGACTGATGAAAATGGACATTAATATTCTTTTGAGAGAAAACATGCAGATAAAAGTGGAGAGACAACTTTGTGAATAAAACCAATGAAGATAAAGCAATAAAAACAGAACTGCTTCAGGCTGAAGATCCCCCCCCCCCCCCCACACACACACACACACACACACACACACACACACACACACACACACACACACACACACACACACACCTCCTCGTCTGGCTGCAGCTGCAACGCTCGTGTTTACTCCCAAACTCCAGGAAATAGAAGACATAAATAATAACTCCCATCCTGTTACTCGTCCTCCATCTCTACAGCTTTCTCTCTCATTCTGCACCTTCCTGCTAAATAGAATTTTATATCTAACATTTGTATATCTAACATTTGTATATCTAACATTTGTATATCTAACATTTGTATATCTAACATTTATATATCTAACATTTGTATATCTAACATTTGTATATCTAACATTTGTATATCTAACATTTGTATATCTAACATTTGTATATCTAACATTTATATATCTAACATTTGTATATCTAACATTTATATATCTAACATTTGTATATCTAA
>NC_046980.1:1349256-1364256 GCF_009769545.1 Cyclopterus lumpus
AGATGATGTCATCAGGTAGATGACTTCTTCGTCATCAGGTAGATGACATCATCGCCCGTCATCAGGTAGATGACATCATCGTCATCAGGTAGATGACTTCATCGTCATCAGGTAGATGACATCATCGTCATCAGGTAGATGATGTCATCAGGTAGATGACATCATCGTCATCAGGTAGATGACGTCATTGCCCGTCATCAGGTAGATGACATCATCGTCATCAGGTAGATGACGTCATCGCCCGTCATCAGGTAGATGACATCATCGTTATCAGGTAGATGACTTCATCGCCCGTCATCAGCGAGCACACTTTACGCTCTCATCTCGATCGATAAGCTGCTTGTCGTGATTTAAAGGTTTGAAACATGTGAAACATTCATTTGATGTCTTTGAAGCTCTTTTTTCGTTCTTCACCAACTCGTGAAAAAAACAAAGATGTCAATCATAGAAAGTATTGAACTGCTTTCAGTCATGTTGGTGCAACTTAGTTTAATAACTCATTTTACAGTCGAACATTACTGTAGTAAAGGACCCTTAGTATGAGTTTATGTTTGGAAAGATATTTAAATATTCTGTATGACGGACAATTATAACTCTTGCAGAAAAGGAGAAAGTACTTTAAATTAAATGGAACAAACTGGTCACATAAACATATTTTGGGGAAATCACAGAAATGCTGGAATCTTATTACGTCTTTAATGCAGAAATAAGATTGTTTTTTATACTCCCCGAAATAATTGTGCAATATTACGAGTTGTCCGTAAGATGAGCAGCTTTATTAATAAAAGATCTCTGAAGGGAAAGAAAGTGTGTTTGCAGAACTCTTCATCAACTGATGAAGAGAAAGAGGTTTTTATTGTCATTGTTGTTATACAACGACATTGTGTTTGATGGCCCACAGCAAACAACAACGATAAACAATGTACAAGATACAAATGGAAAGTTTTCATATATTGATGCCTGGAGATGGAGGGGCGGAGCCGCAGGGCGTTGGAGGAGAAGACCTGTCGGCAGCATGAAGATGGCCAGATGAATAAAACCATGGCGCTCGTGACACCGGGAGCTTCCTGTCTGCTCGTGTTTTAAAAGAACTGCACGAGAGTCGGCTGGATTAATAACTCATCTCACACGTGGACAACCGCCTCGCTGGCTCTTCAGTTATCTTCGTGATTTAGTTCCTCGCCCCCTTTTTAAAAATGTAAGAGAGGAAACAGCCGAAGCCTTCCTTCCTCTCGCCGCTGATCCGTCCTGTCGTTTCTCTGCAGGCGTTCACGAGGCCAGCTGTCGCTGTCAAACCAGGACCCCTGAGCCACAATATCCAGAGGAGACGGAAACAAGCTCCTCCCCTCCATCAGGCGACCTTCTGCGCGTGTTCTCCCAAGGTCAACAGACTGTACGCATGAGGGTCGTCACATGAATAACGTGCACAACAAACACAATACGATTGTTTTCTTTCTGACAAAGATCATTCATTATTTTATTCTGTTTGGAGGATTATGTTTGATTATTTTCTGTAGTGAAGATTTTCCAGCGTGAGGCCGAAGGTTTATCTAAACCTGAGAGACGGTTTCTTTGTGTGAAGCTCAACAATAATGCCAACGGGAAGTCAGTCGGGAGCTTTATTCATGTTTCACACGAATGAAACGCATGAAGCAACACTAACATGAATACAGTCAGAGTGCTTTATGATAATCCAGCAGGAAGACGGTGGCCGACCACGCGGAGCTGAAGGGTTCTGTCAGACGTCACTTGAGGACCACCATGCTGCTTTTCATCAGGTGTCTGTACACAAAACCAATAGACTCCCTTTGTGACTGTAGCACCAACTGCAGTGAGCCAATAAAACACAAATAATAAGAATAACGATAATGTCCCAAAACGACCCCCTGAAAGCGAGCTAGACTAAAACATCTTTAGGAAGAACCGGACAGTAAACTGCCCTCAGGCCACATGTCGTCACCCAGAATAATGACGGTCATGTGAAGAGGATGATCTTCACAAACGCACCTCGTCTTCATCGGGGCCGGGAGCGCTTCATTCATGTCACCAGGACGGCCGTCGGGGAGCACAATAAACTATTGAATTAAATGACCGCAAAGACACTGCAACATAACTTGACACATTGTATAACACACACACATACACACACACACACACACACACACATACACACACACACACACACACACACACACATACACACACACACACATACACACACACAGCAGCACTCTGAGGCTGAAATTAAGCATCCAGTACTCTGTCAGCATGTGACCATGTGACCATGTGACGTCAGTCTCTTCCTATCTTGTTGCCCTTCTTCCTGATTCATTTCCACCTCTTCCTGTTTCTTTCCCCTTCTTCCTGATTCATTTCCACCTCTTCCTGTTTCTTTCCCCTTCTTCCTGATTCATTTCCACCTCTTCCTGGTTCTTTCCCCTTCTTCCTGATTAATTTCCACCTCTTCCTGTTTCTTTCCCCTTCTTCCTGATTCATTTCCACCTCTTCCTGTTTCTTTCCCCTTCTTCCTGATTCATTTCCACCTCTTCCTGTTTCTTTCCCCTTCTTCCTGATTCATTTCCACCTCTTCCTGTTTCTTTCCCCTTCTTCCTGATTCATTTCCACCTCTTCCTGTTTCTTTCCCCTTCTTCCTGATTCATTTCCACCTCTTCCTGGTTCATTCCCCTTCTTCCTGATTCATTTCCACCTCTTCACTGAAATAAAATGATTCGGACCCCTATTAGATATTACTTGATTTAATCAAGGTCATTTCACTGATTTTATTATGTTAGTGAATCCTACTTATCTTTTTTAATTAATCTTAACTCATACTTCCATGGTTTACGAAAAGCTCATTTCCTTGAACATGAAAAGATTATGTACATTTTAATTCCCGCATTCAATTTCCACATCTGCGCATGTGCGTCGACAAGCCCCGCCCCATTCCTTTCCCTTTGGAAGCTGCTGCTGCCTCAGGGTCCCAAAGCGCTCCGGTTTCAGTAAGTACACATTTTAAATTCATTGCTGTGTTGTATTTTTACTTCAACAGGATTTAGTTGCCAACAAGAAAAGTAGTTAGCTAACGTTAAGGCCGTCTGCTCTGTCTTACCTAATGAGGCCTACTGCTGCTAACGTTAGCTCAATGTCGCCTACCATTAAGGCTAGGTTAACATTAGTATAATAATTAGTGAACATAATTATATAACTGGATGCTGCTATCAAGATAAACGCGTGATGCACCACATGCTTTTCTTGGTTGACTTTCTTGTAAGTTTGTGGCCACTAAAAGTCGAACCTAACCAATGTAAATTGACTAGCTAGCTGTTAGCTAACTAACGCTAATGTACTTTAGCTAAGGTCAATAGCTTGTAGCTTAACCTTCCTCGGCTTGTAGAACGGTTTAACGTTACGGACTGTCAGTATATATGTTTAACTTATCAGTGTGGTGATATTCGGGGGAACAGAAACTAAAGTTAAACATCGTTTGCTTCTCTCTGGCGCTAAATGGGTTAATGTTAGCGTTAGCCCCCTCGTGGCGAAGGTAAACAGAACGGGGTCCTGACGTTACGGTGAGGAGGCCGCGCTGCTGCCTGAGTGGTCTTTCTAGCATTGTAGCTTTTCCTCTGTTGTACACTAATGAGCCAGCGTTAGCTTAAACATGTAAAGGTATCTCTGAAGGAGGAAATGAAACATGTAAGCTGCAGCTGCTCTGTAGAGGAGGACAAGCATGTTGATGTATGACCACAGTCCGAAATTAACTAACTACGGTAGCTTACCCACAGTATTTTGTCTGGTAATAATTCAGAATTTACACAAATCATATATATATAATTTTTTTATTTTATTCCAAGACATTGTACAGGGGGTTATACTTCACCTATTTTGCAAATAATGATGATTGATTTAAGAAACCTTTCTGCCTTTTGTTGGTCATTTCTATATTAATAATGAGGCTTTATTTAAATATAAAATGAGGAATCTGATTTGAGTCGTTAGCGTAACCCAAATTACTAAGGTTTATTGAACAATTACCTCTTTCTTAAAACAAATTTACAATTCATGAATATTTTGTTTTCGTGGAACAGGGCCTAACTCCTTGGGGACCTCGTATTGTTTTGGTAAGTACATTTAACAAACACACTCTTCACAGGTATGCTGACCCCACAGTACTGCTCAGGATCAATATTCTGTAACGTACCAATGGTCTAACTTTGTATTTTGTCGTTTTATTTTTTGATAGAAGATGCATGCTGACTTCCAACGCATTACAACCATCCCACTGGAATCTACCTTCATGGCACAGTTGGAGAGCCATTTAGCCCAACTGACGTCTATCTTCCAGACGAAGGGTGGAGTTGCTGGCCAGAAGCTAGCTAAACATCTAAAGATCCTGCAAGATGTAAATATGTATACCAATTGTCATACTGTTGAGCTACTTTATGAAATGTGCCTGTCTACTACCATTAGAGCTCCATTTGCCTCACTACAGCCTGGACTATTTTCAAGGTGCACATTTACTCAAGGAAATCCGATGCCATGGCATACAGGTTAGACAAGCAGGAAAGAGAGCAGCACCTGCCTTGAGCAAGGCCAGCAGGTCAGACTGTGGTTGTATAATTCTCTAACTGTCTTTAGTTAAAGATGGCACTTCATTTACACACAGTTGTGGCTAACTTCCTCCTGTGTGCATTTCCTTGACGAGACACTGACCCCCAAGTTGTACCATGGGCGCTTTTCATCTTAAATGCAGAGGTCAAATTTCATGTATATTTGTGATGATTAAAACAATTAAGTTATATTGTACATTTAGGTTATTACATCATATAAATATTGTCCAATTTATTGAAATTGTTGTACTTTATGTATTTATAATTATTTAATACTTGTATTGTATGTGTCTTTTACACAGGAGACAAGTGATGTCAACCTTAAATCCTTATGCTGTGTTCACACCAAAAGCGGTGCAAATCTTTTGTGCGAGTAGATCTCAAGTAAAGTCAATGCAGACGGGGTTTTTTTGCCGGGAGTTGCGAAATATTTCAACTTTGCGAATATTCTTAACGCTTTTGGTGTGACCGCAGCATAAAGGCTCTTTGCATCCACCTGGGTGAGGATGAGGGGCAGCTCGGATGAGGATGAGGGGCAGCTCGGATGAGGATGAGGGGCAGCTCGGATGAGGATGAGGGGCAGCTCGGATGAGGATGAGGCGCAGCTCGGATGAGGATTAGGGGCAGCTCGGATGAGGATGAGGGGCAGCTCGGATGAGGATGAGGCGCAGCTCGGATGAGGATTAGGGGCAGCTCGGATGAGGATGAGGCGCAGCTCGGATGAGGATTAGGGGCAGCTCGGATGAGGATGAGGGGCAGCTCGGATGAGGATGAGGGGCAGCTCGGATGAGGATGAGGAACAGCCCGTTCGGGAGTATATAGTAAGTCATTTGAATTGATTTGCCAGTCACATGTTATGTGTTAAGATCATAATGTCACCCACATCAATTTTCAGAAGTTCATGTTAGAATTGACAGTAGGTTGAGAATATTCATATGAAAATGAACAACTGGCTGCACAGTATTGTGAACAGGTACTCTTTTCTAAACATTCCCTGACACCAAACAGTGGCTTTGACAAGCTTTGTGGTCTGGAAATGAAATCCAGAACTGTAAAACAACATGCTTGTTATGGAATGATGATAATCCATGAAAAGGCTAAATCTCTTTAAATTGTTGTATCTGTTTTATTCAAATGAACCAAACTGTTTAAAAGAAGAAGATACCCTAACTAACTAATATTAGTCCATCTCTTAATCTTATCTGACCTATGGCACTCAGAACGAAGCTCTGTCATTCCTATGTAAATCTTTAATAACGCCTCACAGATATATTGTTTTATTAAACACTATATTTTTAGGGATTATTATGCAATGTTGATACAGTAAAGTATACAAATTTCATGAATACGTTTTTCTTTCTCTCCTATTTTCTTTAAACATACAGGATATCGAAGGAGACGACATCCTGAGACCTGAACAAGCGGAGCATGAACACATGTCATCAACAAGGAGGAGAAACGGGACGTTGGTGACGTTCACGGACTAATCATCCTCCAACTGGATCTGTGGCCCCAGCTTGTGCAAAGATTGTGGGAGTCATCTACGCTCTGAACATGGCTCAAAGAGCTAAGATACTATGAATTCATTCACAAAGGGATCTTTCTAATGGTGAACATCTTTCCCCTCAAATCCTCGGCCTAAAGAACAACATGAATGCTGGACTGAAGGAACTCTTCGGCTGCTCTTGTAAACTGGTGCCATTAAAGCAAAAGAAGAGTACGAGACGACGTAATTAAAAAAGCACCAGTCGAACATCCCACTGGGGAAACGACGTGGCACACTGAAAATATGATGTTTCATTTATTCAATTCAGTTTATTTTGTATAGCCCAATGTTACGAATTTGCCTCAGAGATGCTTTACAATCTAAACACATGACAGTTATTGACGTGACCGTCTCGGTTATATATTAGTTTACATCCAGCTGTGGAAATATGTCATTTCTTGCTGTGTGTTTCATGTAACTGGGTTAAAGGTCACAGAGCTGTTCTGATGTCTTCATATTCATAGTGGAGGAGTGTGCATTTACTTACCTAAATAAAATGGAGTAAATTCAACACCATTTTTTTTCAGTGTTCCTGATTCATTCCCCTTCTTCCTGATTCATTCCCCTTCTTCCTGATTCATTTCCTTTCTTCCTGATTCATTCCCCTTCTTCCTGATTCATTTCCCCCTTCTTCCTGATTCCTTTCTTCCTGATTCATTCCCCTTCTTCCTGATTCATTTCCCCCTTCTTCCTGATTCCTTTCTTCCTGATTCATTCCCTTTCTTCCTGATTCATTCCCCTTCTTCCTGATTCATTTCCTTTCTTCCTGATTCATTCCCCTTCTTCCTGATTCCTTTCCCCCTTCTTCCCGATTCCTTTCTTCCTGATTAATTTCCCTTCTTCCTGATTCATTTCCCCCTCTTTCCTGATTAATTTCCCTTCTTCCTGATTCATTCCCTTTTTCCTGATTCATTTCCCCCTTCTTCCTGATTCCTTTCTTCCTGATTCATTTCCCCCTTCTTCCTGATTCATTCCCCTTCTTCCTGATTCATTTCTTCCTGATTCATTTCCCCCTTCTTCCTGATTCCCTTCTTCCTGATTCATTTCCCCCTTCTTCCTGATTCATTCCCCTTCTTCCTGATTCATTTCTTCCTGATTCATTTCCCCTTTCTTCCTGATTCCTTTCACCCTTCTTCCTGATTCATTTCCCTTCTTCCTAAATCATTTCCCCCTTCTTCCTGATTAATTTCTTCCTGATTCATTTCCTTTCTTCCTGATTCATTTCCTTTCTTCCTGATTCATTTCCCCCTCAAACAGCAGCAGGCATTTCCTGGGACTCAAACCTCCGTAGAGACATCAAAGTGGAGCGCTGAGCCGCGAGCCGAGCGATGCACAGGAAGTGGAGGATGACGGCGTTTCCTCGTGTTTCTGTTCAGCAAACACAAGAAGTTATGTGCTCTTCCAAATATTCTTTACGATTTTGATCTCTTTCTGGCTTCAGCTGAGCACACTGCATGTGAACGTCCTATATTCATCTCACCAGCCTGTAAACATATACCCAGCATGCACCTGTTTGTCAGACTGAGTCAGCGCGGAGGCGTGACACCACGCGGCTCCCCTGAGTGACAGCTGGTGCTGAAGGCGAGGAAGGAGGAGCCTGCGAGCTAGGAGACGAGCATGTCAACAACACAACGTGTCACACTCTGCCACCCGGAGGCGGAACGGGAGAACGTGCGTTAGCGTTAGCGTAGCTCCGAACATCAGGAGTCCTGCAGGCTGTCAGGGAGAAGTTCATGTGGACTCAAATTAGCCGGCTAATGTGAGCGGTGTGTTAGAGCTACTTTAGTTCTCTAGGAGACGAAGACACACGTTCACACCAGCTGCCCTCTGTGAGGACCTGTGTCAGTGTTGTGTGTTCCTCTCCCTCCATGGTTTCCTTTCAGGTGCCCATCAGTTGCCACCTGTACAGGCCAACCCGGCTGCACCTTGTTCCAGAAGGCCAGCTAGCCAATCAGCTGGGTGGGCCGTTATAAAAGGGAGAAGGCCTGAAGAGGTCAGGGGTGTCTTTTGTTTCCATGTACCCACTCACACTGCTAGAGGTGCAGGTTTGTGGTGGGAGGTTGAGGACAGTAGGTTAGTTTGGGGTACCCTGTACATTTGTGCACTCACCTAGGTACTTTGTGTCTAAAGCATTAGACTACTGGTTGGTGCTGCCTCTGTATTGTTTTGATGGACCTTTAGTAGATAAGCAGGTGAAGCCATTTTGTTTCTTTCTTAGTGGTAGTTAGCCAGGCCTAGTTTTGTTATCTTGATTTCTTTTGTTTGGCACAACCACAACTGTCCCAACCTCTCCCACTTAGTAGAACTTTTGGGTTATTTGTTTAAACCGAGGCACAATAAATATTATTTTGAATCCGTTACTCCTTTTGGCTTCTTTTCACTTATTCTTTGACTGCCATGTGTTCGTCTCCCCTAGACCGAGAAGGGGACGTAACAGGACCCTTAAAGCTGAATGTGGTTAGGGGCGTGGTTAGGGAACAGGTGCCGGGAAGAAGCCTGATTGGCCTCAGCTGTCTCTTCCCTATATGAGGTCGGAGAGGGATGGAGGCACGAGACGGGAGAGAATCAGTGGTGTCATTAGCCTTGTAGTCTGGACCCAAAAGATATCAGTTAATGCCTTCATCCGGTAGAAGAGATGGAGGATGTTTGTGGGGGAGGGGCAGAGCGCTTTAATGCCGCCGATTGTGTAACTGGCAAAACAAGCTCTCTGTGGGGAACCCAACTTCCTTTACTCTGCAGACTGATGCATCCAACAGGGGGCCGTTTTGCCACAGCAGGTTCGGCGTCCTCTAGACCCGCCGGAGGCTGTCTGAGAGGGAGGCCAGAACCCATTGGAACCCATAGGAACCCATAGAAACAAATTGGAACCCATAGAAACCCATAGAAACCCATTGGAACCCATTGGAACCCATAGAAACCCATAGAAACCCATATAAACCCATAGGAACCCATAGAAACAAATTGGAACCCATAGAAACCCATAGGAACCCATATAAACCCATTGGAACCCATAGAAACCCATAGGAACCCATATAAACCCATTGGAACCCATAGAAACCAATTGGAACCCATAGAAACCCATTGGAACCCATAGAAACCAATTGGAACCCATAGAAACCCATTGGAACCCATAGAAACCCTTAGGAACCCATTGGAACCCATAGAAACCCATTGGAACCCATAGAAACCCTTAGGAACCCATTGGAACCCTTAGAAACCCATAGGAACCCATAGAAACCCATAGCAACCCATTGGAACCCATAGAAACCCTTAGGAACCCATTGGAACCCTTAGAAACCCATAGGAACCCATAGAAACCCTTAGGAACCCATTGGAACCCCATAGAAACCCTTAGGAACCCATTGGAACCCTTAGAAACCCATAGGAACCCATTGGAACCCATAGAAACCCTTAGGAACCCATTGGAACCCATAGAAACCCATAGGAACCCATAGAAACCCTTAGGAACCCATTGGAACCCATAGAAACCCTTAGGAACCCATTGGAACCCTTAGAAACCCATAGGAACCCATAGAAACCCTTAGGAACCCATTGGAACCCATAGAAACCCTTAGGAACCCATTGGAACCCTTAGAAACCCATAGGAACCCATTGGAACCCATAGAAACCCTTAGGAACGTGACAGGAGCTTGTTACACTGAACTTCCATGTAACTAAAGTCTTTCGTTTCAACGAGACGTGCTCTCCACTTTCACTCATTCAGTGGAGAAGAGAGAAGCTTTATGAATGATAATTATCGTGATCCAAGACGACTCCACAGCTGTTCACCTGCATCAAGCATTCTGTTTGAAGCTTTGCTGGAGTCGTGTGCGTGCATGTACGTGTGGAGACACACACACACACACACACACACACACACACACACACACACACACACACACACACTATCAAAAAGCATGCCATAATTTTAAATTAAATTAAACACAAGCTGTTTCAGCTATTTGGACTCGCATGTAATGAACAGATGAACATAATTACCCACAAAAAATATTTTTACTTTGAAGTATTTTGACACAGACAGACAAAGATTTTCATGTCGTGGTCACACACACACGCACACATACTTTTAAACACACACACACAGATATACTTTTAAACACACACACTCACACACACTTCCACACACACACATAAGCACACTTTCACACACACTTCCACACACACTCACACACACTCTCTCACACACACACTCACACACACTCTCTCACACACACACTCACACACACACTTCCACACACACACACACACACACTCACACACACACACTCACACACACACTTCCACACACACAGGAAGCCGTGCATTGAGAGTCCTCCGGCTTGGTGAACAAGCGCTCCTCCGATCACCTGACGAAGACGCCGTCACCACGGTAACACGGCTGCTGTTGATTGGCTCTAACGTGTCACACTGGCCAACATGCAGCTTGGCCAGAAGGTTTCTTCAACCGTGTTTAAACCCGATGATGCATCACGTTTGTTTCCCCATTTAAATGGTGAGCACATTTTAATTAAATGTCAAGAAAATGGTTAAAATAAAAAGTGCATGAGCGCTGCGTGCTGATTGGCTGTTGGTGCGTCACGATGAGCAGCAGGTGGAGGACATTAAGTATTCATTCTGCAGAAAGCTTCATCACATTTTGGGACTGAAGCTTGATCGTGTCCTTGAAGTTCCGTTTGTCTTGTGTGTTTAAATCTCTTCAGACTCGTTTAAAACCTTAAATCTGATGCCCCCTCGCCCCCCTCTGCCCCCCCCCCCCTCCTGAATCTGATGAGAGTGACGACCTTGAGTTCCACGTGATCGTCCTCACTAATCTTCTGTTGTCGCTGGTAAGCCTGTGTGTGTGTGTGTGTGTGTGTGTTTAATTTAGTGATACAGAGAGACAAGAGAGAGACATGGGAAACACATGTCCAGGTGATCCCAACCCCGTCATCACCATGGTGACAGCTTCCTGAAAGGATCAGAGTAACCCCCCCTCCCCCACACTCAACGCCCCTGGGGAGCTCCGTCTAATGGGCAGTCGCCAAGGTCACCAATCCTCCCGTCCAATCAGGATGCCTGTATCCCCTTCTTCCTCGTTTGACCCCACAGAGGCTGTTGTGATCTGTCCAGAGACGTGAAACCCAGGTCACCGATTGGCCGACAGTGATACACGAAGTCACGCAGTGGATCCCTGAGTGCTGCATCCATCACAACCAATCAGAGGTCTGACGCGCACGCAGGAGACAATTAATCACCCAGCTTCTGGTATCATTTAAGGGATAATCACAGTTTGTGTTTAATATAAATATATATATATGTTTGTACCATTTTCTCTCCATAAAGTGCGAGACTATGCATGTTGTTGTTGACGACAGGTAATGGGCCATGAATCCGTGTTCCGGTGCACGTGGCAGGTTAGCGTTGAAGAGCAGTGACGCCTGTTTCAGTTTGTTATGGAGTCATAACCACTGTATTTACGTGGGAAGATGGATGGAGGTGGAGCTATCATCACCCTCCTTCAACCTCTCCCTGGCTCCTGGGAGACGTTGGGCCTTCACCGAAAGGTGTTGGTCCACGATAAACTCGGGAGAAAAGTCAGCGTCATGAAGAACAATGCTCATTGTTCCCCAGACCAGCAGCTCTGGACCGCTACTTTGTGTACATGTGTACATGTGTACATGTGTACATGTGTACTGGGGTGTCACTCCAGATTGTTGAGGGCATATTCGACCCCGGCTATGACTCCGGTCTCTCTCCTCGGGGACCTTCGGGTTCAACCATGCGATGTTTATCCTGATTGTACGACAAACAGGTTTTCTGTATTGCCGTTTCGGATTGGATTCGAAAAGGTCAAAGGTCATCTAGTGGTCATCTAGAATGCCTCAAGGCCAGTTCTACTGACAGCCCTCATGGTTCACCTCAAACGAGCGTTAAGGACCCTCTGAACACGGCTGGACCACCAGAGGTCTACATCTGCATCAGAACCTCTTTTGTCTCTGGTTTCCGAACTCACCGCTCTGTGAACCTGAAGCACACTGATCATGAAACCCGAATGGAGAGCTCAGGGTGGAGACATCGGTCTGTGTTCTCCTCCGCCGACCCGGCTGCATAGTCCGTTCACACATGAGCGTCTTCATTTATATTACATTATTTCAGCACCTTCCCCCTATTATGCTTTTGAATTAGCGTGTAAGATTGTACTCATTGATCTTCCTGAGTTACTCCCAAGTGTGAAGACACAGGGCGACCTGGGGGGGTAGAGGTCTATACCTAACTGGTGGTGGTTTAGTGGTCTAGACCTAACTGTTGGGGGTTTAGAGGTCTAGACCTAACTGTTGGTGGTTTAGTGGTCTAGACCTAACTGTTGGGGGTTTAGAGGTCTAGACCTAACTGTTGGTGGTTTAGAGGTCTAGACCTAACTGTTGGGGGTTTAGAGGTCTGGACCTAACTGTTGGTGGTTTAGAGGTCTAGACCTAACTGTTGATGGTTTAGAGGTCTGGACCTAACTGTTGGTGGTTTAGAGGTCTAGACCTAACTGTTGATGGTTTAGAGGTCTAGACCTAACTGTTGGTGGTTTAGTGGTCTAGACCTAACTGTTGGTGGTTTAGAGGTCTGGACCTAACTGTTGGGGGTTTAGAGGTCTAGACCTAACTGTTGGGGGTTTAGAGGTCTAGACCTAACTGTTGGGGGTTTAGTGGTCTAGACCTAACTGTTGGTGGTTTAGTGGTCTAGACCTAACTGTTTGTGGTTTAGTGGTCTAGACCTAACTGTTTGTGGTTTAGTGGTCTAGACCTAACTGTTGGTGGTTTAGAGGTCTAGACCTAACTGTTGATGGTTTAGAGGTCTAGACCTAACTGTTGGTGGTTTAGAGGTCTAGACCTAACTGTTGGGGGTTTAGTGGTCTAGACCTAACTGTTGGGGGTTTAGTGGTCTAGACCTAACTGTTGATGGTTTAGTGGTCTAGACCTAACTGTTGGGGGTTTAGAGGTCTGGACCTAACTGTTGGTGGTTTAGAGGTCTAGACCTAACTGTTGGTGGTTTAGAGGTCTAGACCTAACTGTTGGGGGTTTAGAGGTCTAGACCTAACTGTTGGTGGTTTAGAGGTCTAGACCTAACTGGTGGTGGTTTAGAGGTCTAGACCTAACTGTTGGTGGTTTAGAGGTCTAGACCTAACTGTTGGGGGTTTAGTGGTCTATACCTAACTGTTGGGGGTTTAGAGGTCTAGACCTAACTGTTGGTGGTTTAGAGGTCTGGACCTAACTGTTGGGGGTTTAGTGGTCTAGACCTAACTGTTGGTGGTTTAGAGGTCTAGACCTAACTGTTGGGGGTTTAGTGGTCTAGACCTAACTGTTGGGGGTTTAGAGGTCTGGACCTAACTGTTGGTGGTTTAGAGGTCTAGACCTAACTGGTGGTGGTTTAGAGGTCTAGACCTAACTGTTGATGGTTTAGAGGTCTAGACCTAACTGTTGGTGGTTTAGAGGTCTAGACCTAACTGTTGGGGGTTTAGTGGTCTAGACCTAACTGTTGGGGGTTTAGAGGTCTAGACCTAACTGTTGGTGGTTTAGAGGTCTAGACCTAACTGTTGGTGGTTTAGAGGTCTAGACCTAACTGTTGGGGGTTTAGTGGTCTAGACCTAACTGTTGGGGGTTTAGAGGTCTAGACCTAACTGTTGGTGGTTTAGAGGTCTGGACCTAACTGTTGGGGGTTTAGTGGTCTAGACCTAACTGTTGGCGGTTTAGAGGTCTAGACCTAACTGTTGGGGGTTTAGTGGTCTAGACCTAACTGTTGGGGGTTTAGAGGTCTAGACCTAACTGTTGGTGGTTTAGAGGTCTAGACCTAACTGTTGGTGGTTTAGAGGTCTAGACCTAACTGTTGGGGGTTTAGTGGTCTAGACCTAACTGTTGGTGGTTTAGAGGTCTAGACCTAACTGTTGGTGGTTTTGGAACACAAATAAACAAACATAAAACGTGTGTCTTTGTACACAAAACCAAAAGATTGCATTTCGTGACTCACAAACTGCCGTGAGACGTGGTGCTCATTCTGTAATGTGATTGGCTCATTGATTGGCTCATTGATTGGCTCATTGATTGGCTCATTGATTGGCTCATTGATTGGCTCATTGATTGGTGGATATTCTGTCCCTTCCTGTTACTTCCCAGCTCAACATGTTGGTGTTGTGTTGGCTGCATCTTCCACTCTTCTCTCGTCCTCCTGCTGATGGTCTTCTTATCGTCACATTGAGTCAAAGCTGTTGTTGAGGAACCTTTCCTGGTCTTCTGACTGGAGGATCATCAAACATCACATGATGCATCCCATACGTGTTCAGCACAGCTGTTGCACTGCAGGAATGGATTGAATCAATGAAGGGGGGAAACACACCAACCTCTCTCGAACGAATCATCTCTGAAGAAGACGTCTTGTGACAGTTATCATGCCCCTGAGGCGGAGGAAGACTCATCCGTAGGAAGCTGATAATCCTTGTGTTCTGCATCTAGCCTGTTCTCCGCTTAAGTTAAATATGTGAGCGAGGGACATTTGTGATTGACAGGAAGCTACATGGAGTGAAAGGAGGAACTAATCAAGCCACCTCTCCAATGATCTTCTCTCATGTGTGGAAGGAAACCAACGTGGAGCTCTCTCATCTTCATCAGTGAGAACAGAAAACACTGTGCAGGACTAAACATCTGCAAAGTGGGTGCAGAGAAGAGACACCTGACGGAGCCACTCGCCTCCATTCTGAGGAAGTGCTTGGAGGAACTGGATCTCCAGCACATCAACAACATCCCAGCCAGTCTGGACCGGTTCCCATCCAGAGCCAACAGATCCCCATGGTCTGCATCAGAGTTG
>NC_046980.1:1374256-1376756 GCF_009769545.1 Cyclopterus lumpus
TGGTTTAAAGTGCTCTTCTGTCTCTACTTCCTCTGGTCTAAAGTGCTCTTCTGTCTCTACTTCCTCCCTCTTCCTCTAGTCTAAAATGCTCTTCTGTCTCTACTTCCTCCTTCTTCTTCTGTTTTAAAGTGCTCTTCTGTCTCTACTTCCTCCTTCTTCTTCTGTTTGAAAGTGCTCTTCTGTCTCTACTTCCTCCTTCTTCTGTTTTAAAGTGCTCTTCTGTCTCTACTTCCTCCTTCTTCTTCTGGTTTAAAGTGCTCTTCTGTCTCTACTTCCTCCTTCTTCTTCTGGTTTAAAGTGCTCTTCTGTCTCTACTTCCTCTGTTCTAAAATGCTCTTCTGTCTCTACTTCCTCCTTCTTCTTCTGGTCTAAAATGCTCTTCTGTCTCTACTTCCTCTGGTCTAAAATGCTCTTCTGTCTCTACTTCCTCCTTCTTCTTCTGTTTTAAAGTGCTCTTCTGTCTCTACTTCCTCCTTCTTCTTCTGGTTTAAAGTGCTCTTCTGTCTCTACTTCCTCTGTTTTAAAATGCTCTTCTGTCTCTACTTCTTCCTTCTTCTTCTGTTTGAAAGTGCTCTTCTGTCTCTACTTCCTCCTTCTTCTTCTGGTTTAAAATGCTCTTCTGTCTCTACTTTCTCCCTCATCCTCTGGTTTGAAGGGCTCTTCTTTCTCTACTTCCTCTGGTTTGAAGTGCTCTTCTGTCTCTACTTCCTCTGGTTTGAAGTACTCACACTTAAATAAAAGATTTCCCCTTCTAAAATGTTTTCTGCACAATAATATTGCATATCACTGGTCTCTGGTTCTCTGGCTCTCTGGATCTCTGGTTCTCTGGGTCTCTGGTTCTCTGGTTCTCTGGTTCTCTGGGTCTCTGGATCTCTGGTTCTCTGGATCTCTGGATCTCTGGTTCTCTGGTTCTCTGGATCTCTGGTTCTCTGGGTCTCTGGTTCTCTGGATCTCTGGTTCTCTGGTTCTCTGGTTCTCTGGTTCTCTGGTTCTCTGGTTCTCTGGGTCTCTGGGTCTCTGGTTCTCTGGATCTCTGGTTCTCTGGATCTCTGGTTCTCTGGGTCTCTGGCTCTCTGGCTCTCTGGTTCTCTGGGTCTCTGGTTTCTCAAAGGTTTCCTTGAGGTTTCCTTTGAGGTTTCCTTCAAGGTTTCATGTTTCCTTAAGGTTTCCTTGTAGATTTTTACTTGAGGTTTCCTTAGTGGTTTCCTTAAGGTTTCCTTGTAGATTTTTACTTGAGGTTTCCTTAGTGGTTTCCTTAAGGTTTCCTTGTAGATTTTTACTTGAGGTTTCCTTAGTGGTTTCCTTAAGGTTTCCTTGTAGATTTTTACTTGAGGTTTCCTTAGTGGTTTCCTTAAGGTTTCCTTGTAGATTTTTACTTGAGGTTTCCTTAGTGGTTTCCTTAAGGTTTCCTTGTAGATTTTTACTTGAGGTTTCCTTTGGGGTTTCCTTAAAGGTTTCCTTAAGGTTTCCTTTAGTAACCTCTCACATGAGCAGGTTCAGGGAGGGAGAGGATTCAAGCTAAAGCTTCAGCCCTCGCCTGCAGCTCGTCTCTGCCGTGCTGTTGGTGCGTATGGTTGTAGAATATGAATGTGGTCTATAATGTAAAGAGTCTACAGGCAGCAGCCCAAAAGCCCCCCTGCTGGGCTGGTACCCAATGTCCTCTAGTCTCCTCCAGCCGAGTGGGAGGAGGCTGTGTGAGTGATTTGCTTTGGCTGCTGTTCTGCCAGCTCCTTACAGTGAGGAAGCAAATCCCCTTTCATTAATAAAGGCTCAGCTAACTGCTGCTGTTGGCTGGGACCTCTAAACCACTGCAGCGAGCCTCGAGCCTCAACTTGGGGTCACAAACAGCGGCTTGCAGTCTGATGAAAGGACGGTTGGTCGTGTTCAAGGTGGCGGCTGCTTTGTGTCTTCTGTGACTCCCGACTGGTCAGACGAGGCCTGAAAGACTTTGAGGCTTATTTTGAAAAGACTTTTCATGATGGTCAACAAAGTGTTTGTTTTTCTGCTTTCTATCTGGAGGCAGCAGAGAGGAGCAGTCACTGCTTTGGGGGCTCTGGTCTCTGCAGAGAGCGCCCAGATAATGAAGGAAGATATCTAATAATATAGCGCCCTCTTCAACCGATGTTCTTTAGGTCTGAAACACGTGACGCTGTGATACGAGCACACTTCAACAGGAGAATAATAATCCCTTTTCATAAAGACAGCTCCAGCAGAGCAGACAAACAATTCCAACTGGCTCGAGCTGCTTACATTGTCAGCTGGATTAGTTTGCTGAAGGAGAACAGGATGCTGAGAACGAGTCTGAGTATTGTACCCTAATTTATTGTATTTTAATGTATTCTATTGTATATTTTACTGTATTTGAATCTATGTTACTGTATTCTACTGTATTTGACATGTTTTCTCGCCTACTTGCAGACATCCTGTTCCACATTCACCGTTGGACTCGATCTCAAGGTCTCCTACTCGACACTGAGCAGCTCAAGAGCACTTTAGTCAA
>NC_046980.1:1381756-1394256 GCF_009769545.1 Cyclopterus lumpus
GTGTGGACCAGTGGACCCCAGTGAAGGTGTGGACCATTGGACCCCAGTGAAGGTGTGGACCAGTGGACCCCAGTGAAGGTGTGGACCAGTGGACCCCAGTGAAGGTGTGGACCAGTAGACCCCAGTGAAGGTGTGGACCAGTAGACCCCAGTGAAGGTGTGGACCAGTGGACCCCAGTGAAGGTGTGGACCAGTGGACCCCAGTGAAGGTGTGGACCAGTGGACCCCAGTGAAGGTGTGGACCAGTGGACCCCAGTGAAGGTGTGGACCAGTGGACCCCAGAAGGTGTGGACCAGTGGACCCCAGTGAAGGTGATCCATTGTAATTGTCTCTTCAGACTGAAGTGCAGCGCGTGGTGTTCTGAGTGTTGAGCTGAATTAAAACACCGACTCCTCAAGCAAAACTAATCCTAAATGATTTATTCTGCTCTTAAACGTCTTCTGTTCATCAAATCATTTCCACTGTGAGCCGTAATGGATTGAACAAAGCCAAAGTGGCCTCTGGGTTTAACGATGGAGAGCTTTCTGTCACAGGTGGGGAGAATATATATATATATATATGATATGATTTGAATATATGTTAAACTAACTGTTATGGTGGATAACTAGACCTTAAGGAAGGGTACACCTTTGTCAAGATCCCAGGATGTATAAAGGAAGTGGTCATAGTGACCACACCTGTTGGTTGGTGGACTGATGTTTGGAGTTCCACATGTTGGTTTTCTGCTACCAGTCAACAGGAAGTGACCACATCTGGACTGAGGAGTGAGGTGTCGACCTCTCAATCAACTTGTAGCCCCGCCCTAAAGCATACCCTGCTTTATGGTTTGCATCATACATTTTTTATTGTTTTTTCTCCTGTTTTTTTTATTTAAAAAGGGACGCAGCCGGCATTAGACATCACAGATGGGAAATAAAAGGTCCAAAACTGAAACAAAGTTCTGGGCCCGTAAAAGATGAATTAAACAGAACAGAACTGTTGGTGGTTGGAGTTCTGGGACCTTGTTGTGACCGGTGGACATTTTGTAGAAATTACCTTTCTCCTTCGCCCTCGGATGATTGTTTTCGTTCAGTTTTGTCAGCTCACATGAAACGACCTCTTGAAACGACCTCTTGAAACGACCTCTTGAAACGATCTCTTGAAACAACCTCTTGAAACGACCTCTTGAAACGACCTCTTGAAACGATCTCTTGAAACGACCTCTTGAAACGACCTCTTGAAACGACCTCTTGAAACGATCTCTTGAAACAACCTCTTGAAACGACCTCTTGAAACGACCTCTTGAAACGACCTCTTGAAACGACCTCTTGAAACGATCTCTTGAAACGATCTCTTGAAACGACTTCTTGAAACGACCTCTTGAAACGACTTCTTGAAACGACCTCTTGAAACGATCTCTTGAAACGACCTCTTGAAACGACTTCTTGAAACGACCTCTTGAAACGATCTCTTGAAACGACCTCTTGAAACGACTTCTTGAAACGACTTCTTGAAACGACCTCTTGAAACGACCTCTTGAAACGACCTCTTGAAACGACTTCTTGAAACGACTTCTTGAAACGACCTCTTGAAACGACCTCTTGAAACGACCTCTTGAAACGACTTCTTGAAACGACCTCTTGAAACGACTTCTTGAAACGACCTCTTGAAACGACTTCTTGAAACGACCTCTTGAAACGACTTCTTGAAACGACCTCTTGAAACGACCTCTTGAAACGACCTCTTGAAACGACTTCTTGAAACGACCTCTTGAAACGACTTCTTGAAACGACTTCTTGAAACGACTTCTTGAAACGACTTCTTGAAACGACTTCTTGAAACGACCTCTTGAAACGACTTCTTGAAACGACCTCTTGAAACGACCTCTTGAAACGACCTCTTGAAACGACCTCTTGAAAGTATTTATATAAAACGTCATGATTTGGCCTCAGAATATCCACGTAGCCCTCTATGATGTTTTGGTTGCATATGCAGTAGTTTACCTCATAGTGTGTTTCTATGCTCGCAGTGTGTGCTCTATGTACTTTCCCGTGACCTGATGAGAGATGTGAGCACGTTCCTCCTGCAGCTTTCTGACAGAGAAAATGTGTTTTTGAGTGGAATATGCTTGAGGACTGAGCGTCTCCACGGTAACACCCACCTACCTGCTCTTTAAATGTCAAGCTACTCAAGACTTCCTCCATCTTATCCGGTTACACCGGCAAAATGTATTCCTCATACTTTTCACGTCTCGAGAGCTGAAGACATTTTCACAATCGCTCCTCAAGTTCCCGATTAACGGCCGGAGGACAGAAGCGGAGACATTTTCTACCATGAAGATGATTCAATGAGCATGACGAGCCACTTGAACCTCACGTCAGAACCTTCACAGAAATATGCCAAGTCAGAGTACTTATGGGTCTGGAATCAATGCATGGACATCACATTGAGATATATTGGTCCCTTTTTATTCAAATCTGGCAACGAAGCAGTCGCTGAAGTGTGATCGATACCCGGAGAGACAAAAGATCACAGCGGCTGTTGGACCGGAAGAAGTAAAGAGGAGAATCGGTGACTCATCAAGGTCATCAAGGTTGAACTGTCCAGTCTTTCTCCGAGCTGTGGAAGCAGAATGAAGGTTTATTATTTAGAACCAAGCTGCTCCCTGTGAACCGGCTCCAGGTGAAGCGGGTCCAGGTGAACCCGGCTCCCTGTGAACCGGCTCCAGGTGAACGCGGGTCCAGGTGAACCTGCTCCAGGTGAACCCGGCTCCAGGTGAACCGGCTCCAGGTGAACGCGGGTCCAGGTGAACGCGGGTCCAGGTGAACGCGGGTCTAGGTGAACCTGCTCCAGGTGAACCTGGAGAGAGCAGGTAGTCGTGGTCGTGTCCCTAGAGACCAAAAGTAAACGTTAACTTATTTTAATTCACTGTAACTTAAATAATGTACCAAACCTCACCAAGTAGCTGTGCCACGCACACACACACACACACACACACACACACACACACACACACACACTTCTGTGTGAAGTGTGTTCAGTGCTTCATTGTACAGATCTTAATCTTAATGTAGTTACTGTACTTTACAGAGAGAGCTGCAGACTGTGTGTGTGTGTGTGTGTGTGTGTCCACTGTGATTATCACTTGTGTAAATGTCAACCTTGTTTGCAGGTAATGAACTAAGCTCCGGATCTTTCAGGGAGAAGGAGATAAGGGAAATAAAAAGGAGAGATGAAGCGAGGGGAGTGTGTGTGCGGAGAGGAGGTGAAGAACGAATGTTTAGTCAGATAAGAGCTAAGGAGGGGGAGAGGAAGTAAAGGCAGAGAATGGCCGCAAGAGAGGGAAGGAGAGGATGATGGGAAACAATGTGAAGGAGGAAGAGAAAGGGAAGGTGAAAACAGGAAATACAGTTAGAGACGAGAGGAAAGGAGGATGAAGACTGATGATAGAAAGGAGGATGAAGACTGATGATAGAAAGGAGGATGAAGACTGATGATAGAAAGGAGGATGAAGACTGATGGATAGAAAGGAGGATGAAGACTGATGATAGAAAGGAGGATGAAGACTGATGGATAGAAAGGAGGATGAAGACTGATGGATAGAAAGGAGGATGAAGACTGATGGATAGAAAGGAGGATGAAGAGGAGGATGAAGACTGATGGATAGAAAGGAGGATGAAGACTGATGGATAGAAAAGAGGATGAAGATTGATGGATAGAAAGGAGGATGAAGACGGATGATAGAAAGGAGGATAAAGACGGATGATAGAAAGGAGGATGAAGACTGATGATAGAAAGGAGGATGAAGAGTGATGGATAGAAAGGAGGATGAAGACTGATGGATAGAAAGGAGGATGAAGACTGATGGATAGAAAGAAGGATGAAGACGGTTGATAGAAAGGAGGATGAAGACTGATGATAGAAAGGAGGATGAAGGCTGATGGATAGAAATGAGGATGAAGACTGATGGATAGAAAGGAGGATGAAGACTGATGGATAGAAAGAAGGATGAAGACGGTTGATAGAAAGGAGGATGAAGACTGATGATAGAAAGGAGGATGAAGACTGATGATAGAAAGGAGGATGAAGAGTGATGGATAGAAATGAGGATGAAGACTGATGGATAGAAAGGATGATGAAGACTGATGGATAGAAAGGAGGATGAAGGCTGATGGATAGAAAGGAGGATGAAGACTGATGGATAGAAAGGAGGATGAAGGCTGATGGATAGAAAGAAGGATGAAGACGGTTGATAGAAAGGAGGATGAAGACTGATGATAGAAAGGAGGATGAAGACTGATGGATAGAAAGGAGGATGAAGACTGATGATAGAAAGGATGATGAAGACTGATGATAGAAAGGAGGATGAAGACTGATGGATAGAAAGGAGGATGAAGACTGATGGATAGAAAGGAGGATGAAGACTGATGGATAGAAAGGAGGATGAAGACTGATGATAGAAAGGACGATGAAGAGTGATGGATAGAAATGAGGATGAAGACTGATGGATAGAAAGGATGATGAAGACTGATGGATAGAAAGGAGGATGAAGACTGATGGATAGAAAGGAGGATGAAGACTGATGGATAGAAAGGAGGATGAAGACTGATGGATAGAAAGGAGGATGAAGACTGATGGATAAAAAGGAGGATGAAGACTGATGGATAGAAAGGTGGATGAAGACGGATGATAGAAAGGAGGATGAAGACGGATGATAGAAAGGAGGATGAAGACTGATGATAGAAAGGAGGATGAAGAGTGATGATAGAAAGGAGGATGAAGAGTGATGGATAGAAATGAGGATGAAGAGGGATGATATAAAGACTGATGGATATAAAGAAGAATAAAGATTGATGGATAGAAAGGAGAATGAAGAGTGATGGATAGAAAGGAGGATGAAGACCATCTTTGTGATGGTCTTTATTGATCTCCTCGTGGTCTTTGTGATGGTCTTTATTGATATCCTCTCTCCTTGTGGTCTTTGTGATGGTCTTTATTTGTCCCCTCTCTCCTAGTAGTCTTTGTGATGGTCTTTATTGATCTCCTCGTGGTCTATGTGATGGTCTTTATTGATCTCCTCTCTCCTCATGGTCTTTGTGATGGTCTTTATTGATCTCCTCTCTCCTTGTGGTCTTTGTGATGGTCTTTATTTATCCCCTCTCTCCTCGTAGTCTTTGTGATGGTCTTTATTGATCTCCTCGTGGTCTATGTGATGGTCTTTATTGATCTCCTCTCTCCTCGTGGTCTTTGTGATGGTCTTTATTTATCTCCTCTCTCCTTGTGGTCTTTGTGATGGTTTTTATTGATCTCCTCTCTCCTTGTGGTCTTTGTGATGGTCTTTATTTATCTCCTCTCTCCTCGTGGTCTTTGTGATGGTCTTTATTCATCTCCTCTCTCCTCGTTGTCTTTGTGATGGTCTTTATTGATCTCCTCTCTCCTCGTGGTCTTTGTGATAGTCTTTATTTATCGGTTTATGAGGCGACGCCTGGACGTGATTCCATGATTGTGGTCGTTTCGTGGGTATGAATTATTGATACGATGGAAACGCCGAGCGTCCAAATGTTCAATCAATAATGCAGCGGTTTGATTAATAAATGTTTGGGTCGTATTTGTTTTGCAGATCAGAAGCCAGTCATGTGACATGTTGCTATGACCTGCATCGGCTTTATGGAGAGAGAGGGGGAGAGGGAGAGAGGGGGAGAGGGAGAGAGAGAGAGAGGGGGAGAGAGAGAGAGAGAGAGAGAGGGGGGGAGAGGGAGAGAGAGAGAGAGAGATTTGATTTTTAGAAAACCTTTATTTTACATAAAAAAACGAACAAACAAACAGAACATTGCATTCACTTCAAAACTAAATCAAACAACAAAAACAACCAAAAACAACAAACGCAACGCTTCTGTTCGCTGGTGGTCCTGAGACCCCGTTTCAATGTCATAGTCAAGGTTTCTCCTCCTCTGGGCTGAGTCGCTCCTCAGGGTTGCGCCTGAGGGTCACTCCTCAGGGCCGCTCCTCCGGGCTGCTCCTCTGGGCTGCTCCTCCGTGCTGCTCCTCTGGGCTGCTCCTCCGTGCTGCTCCTCCGGGCTGCTCCTCCGTGCTGCTCCTCTGGGTTGTTCCTCCAGGCTGCTCCTCTGGGCTGCTCCTCCGTGCTGCTCCTCTGGGCTGCTCCTCTGGGCTGCTCCTCCGGGCTGCTCCTCCGGATCTCCGGCCTTCTGTGCTTGGCTGTCAGCCTCCTCCTTCAGCCCTTTATTCACCACCGTCCTGATCTTCTGAAGCCTATAAATCTCCTGGCGTGTAAAACCTCTCCTCGTCTTGTTCTTCATATGAAGCCTGATAGATAGAATCAGCTTCGGCAGATCGGTGAAGTGCTTCTCCACTTCACACTTCCGATTCTTTGTGTCCTTGAGGAACCATTTCAGCCTGGCCAGACTATATTCCCTCTCACATTCAGTGTCATCAGAGGACCCACTCTCTGCCACAGAGTCCTCGTCCATACTGGACTCAGACTCATACCCTTGGCCCAAAGGTCCCTTTTTTTCTGCAAGCCTTCCTCGCCCCCCCGGCCTTCCTCTTCAGAGGATGAAGCTTCTCCTCACCCTCCTCCATCTCCACCTCACTTTCTCCTACCATGACCTGCCCACACTTTTCATTCCCTCCTCTTTCCTGCCCCCTACCCACCTCCACCTGTCCTCCAGTGCACCCCTGGCTGTTCTCCTAAATATATGCTCCCCCCTGGGCCGCCCCTGCCCCCTCTTCTTCCACCTGCAGTCTTCTCATCCAGCAGGTCAACACCAATTTGTTCAGCATGCCCACTGACCTGATGAACTTACTGGTGTCCCTAAAATAATCGCTCACTTTAGCTGTTTTGTTAAAAGTTTCATCCAGAAACGAGTTTCTTTCCTCTAGAGAGTAGAGATCAGTGCTCTTCTTTGCACTGAGAGGTGCAGCATCAGACCCAGAGTCAAACTCCATATCACCTCTGCAGGACTCCTGGCTGTTAGGGACCCCCTGCTCTGCACCTGCACCCCCACGGAGGTCTTTCCCACTGGTGGAAGCCTCTTCCTCCATGTTCTCCAAGGCCTGAGAACTGATGCTCTCAGCAGCAGCAGTAACCAGCTGCTCTTCTCGCTCGTTCCACAGCAGTGCGTCAGGCCTCAGGCCCCCCCCCCCCCCGTCACTCTGGCAACCCCGCAAACTGCCGCCGCTCCGCCGGTCTCCGCTTTACAGCCCAAACTCACCGTCTTTAGACCGCTGGCGACTTTAACAAACCTCCGGAGCTCATTTAAAATCGTTTCACTGGAGATGAACGGCGGCGCACCGGACACGGTGATCCGCGTGGAGGGCGCTGACATCGGGGACACCTGCATGTGGGCGTCCACGATGAACACGCCGCTCTCGCTCTCGTACACGTAGTCTCCTCCTTTAGGAACACGACCACCGCCCGGTTCATACGGGACGCGAAGGACAGGTTGTCATGGCCGACCTGCTCCCCGACAGACAGCAGCACCTCCTCCACGGTAACGCCGCTATCCGACCCCCCGAACACAAAGTCAGGTGAACAGTTGTCGACTCACCTGGTCAGCACGTGAGGTTCACCTGGTAGAACCAGGGACACTATCCACCTACTGGTTCAACAACCTGCCACTCGCATATCCTCCACCACGCTCACACTCACCGGAACCGGAGAGAGGAGGAGGAGGAGAGAGAGGAGAGGAGGAGGAGGAGGAGAGGAGGAGAGGAGGAGAGGAGGAGAGGAGGAGAGAGGAGGAGAGAGGAGGAGAGAGAGGATGAGGAGGAGAGGAGAGAGAGGAGGAGGAGGAGGAGAGGAGGAGAGAGGAGGAGAGAGAGGATGAGGAGGAGAGGAGAGAGAGGAGGAGGAGGAGAGGAGGAGAGGAAGAGGAGAGGAGGAGCCCAGGCCTATTGTTTGAGCTCACACCCCAAATAGTCTCTTATTTGAGGCGGTCCACAGAGCTGAGATATGTTGTTCTTTCCTGTGGTACAAGTACACACACACTACACACACTCTACACACACACTACACACACTCTACACACACACATACGACATACACTCTACACACACTCTACACACACACTACACTCACTCTACACACACACATACGACATACACACTACACACACACTACACACACTCTACACACACACACACAACATACACACTACACACACACTACACACACTCTACACACACTCTACACACACACACACGACATACACACTACACACACTCTACACACACATATACGACATACACACTACACACACACTACACACACTCTACACACACACACACAACATACACACTACACACACACACATACAACATACACACTACACACACACGCACGCACACACACGCACGCACGCTGACCTCAGATCAGCTGAAGTCATACTTCACTAATATGCTCTTATTAATAATGCAAGTCATGGTTCAACTGTGTGTGTGTGTGTGTGTGTGTGTCATATCATATCAGACTTCTCTCCGGCAGTCGGCTCATCGCTGCCGACAGAAACTCGACCTTTCAGCTGCTTTTCTTTCTTTTGGTTTTATTTCACGTGATTCAATCAAACCTTTATAGATCCACATTTTCATATCTAAACGTCAACAAACAACAAAACTCCACTTCAGTATAATTAGTGTTTTATTTGTAGCCTACTGACCGGAGACGACGTGACAGCAGAGTGTCATTGCCGGGTTTACTGCCAGGCTAACTCTCGGGCTAACTGCTTGGCTAACTCTCGGGCTAACTGCCGGACTTACTGCTTGGCTAACTCTCTGGCTAACTCTCGGGCTAACTCTCGGGCTAACTGCCGGGCTAACTCTCGGGCTAACTCTCGGGCTAACTGCCGGGCTAACTGCCGGGCTAACTCTCGGGCTAACTGCCGGGCTTACTGCTTGGCTAACTCTCTGGCTAACTCTCGGGCTAACTCTCAGGCTAACTCTCGGGCTAACTGCCGGGCTTACTGCTTGGCTAACTCTCAGGCTAACTCTCGGGCTAACTCTCAGGCTAACTCTCGGGCTAACTGCCGGGCTAACTGCCGGGCTTACTGCTTGGCTAACTCTCGGGCTAACTGCCGGGCTAACTGCACTAATGATCACTAATGTTTCAGTCTATATATCAGGTTCTATATATTATATTTAATGTGATATTCAATGTTTAGGCATCTACTAAGATGCCTCTCTCAAAACAATCACCATAGATACACAGAGACCCTTATTTACATCAGCTATGTAAACTTCTTGGTAGGAGTGTTATTAAAATAAGAAGTTGTAATATTCAGTGCATTTGACATCAGGCTCACTTGAAGCTCCTTATTAATTATTTCTGTATAAGTTTATTACGCAACTCCGGCCTGTCACGGCACCAGAGGCACAAATAATAATCCTGAGTGGAGCGCGGTGACCTCGTCACTTCATCTGATTCATACAGCAGAGACCACGTGAAGGAGAGCCCACCGGACAGGTCTGGAGTCAGTTATTAGAGCCGTGGATCAATGCGTGGGACATATTCATAAACACAAAGCAAAGACACTTCTCTATTTATTTTATTAGAATATTACATTTCATTTGACTTTCTGTGACATTTGACTGTTTTATGAAGTTTGAAGACTTTCAGCCCATTAAACACAGAAGAGAGCGCTGCAGGAGCAGACCTGAGGTCAGTCCTACTTTTAATAAAACATCACGTCGGTTTATGGGTCTCGTGTTTATTGTTCATCACTCTTTAGCAACTATTAAATTAAGGCTCTTTCCTGGGGAGGAGGAGGAGGAGGAGGAGGAGGAGGAGGACGAGGAGGAGGAGGAGGAGGAGGAGGAGAAGGAGAAGGAGAAGAAGGAGGAGGAAGAGAAGGAGGAGAATGAGGAGGAGGAGAAGGAGGAAGAGGAAGAGGAAGAGGAGGAGGAAGAGGAGGAGGAGGAGGAGGAGGAGGAGGAGGAAGAAGAGGAGGAGGAGGAGGAGGAGAAGGAGGAGGAGAAAGAGGAGGAGAAGGAGGAGGAGAAGGAGGGGAGGAGAAGAAGGAGGAGGAGGAGGAGGAGGAAGAGGAGGAGGAGGAGAAGGAGGAGGAAGAGGAGGAGGAGAAGGAGGAGGAAGAGGAGGAGGAGGAGAAGGAGAAGGAGAAGGAGGAGGAAGAGAAGGAGGAGAATGAGGAGGAGGAGAAGGAAGAGGAAGAGGAGGAGGAGGAGGAGGAGGAAGAGGAGGAGGAGGAGGAGGAGGAGAAGGAGGAGGAGGAGAAAGAGGAGGAGAAGGAGAAGGAGGGGAGGAGAAGAAGGAGGAGGAGAAGAAGGAGGAGGAGGAGGAGGAGAAGAAGCAGGAGGAGGAGGAGGAGAGAGAGGAAGAGGAGAAGGAGGAGGAGGAGGAGAAGGAGGAGGAGGAGAGGGAGGAGGAGGAGGATGAGGAAGAGGAGAAGAAGGAGGAGGAGGAGGAGGAGGAGGAGAACATTATTTTGCCACATGTAAATTACACAAACATGTAAATGATGCTGCGTTCTCGTAACCACGGTGACGTCTGATGGAAAGCGTCCCATAATATTCAGCCTGAACCACGTCAGATGGATCCTTCATGTCTAGACTGAATAAATAAAGCACTTTGACCAATAAGTGATAATTAGGAGCTTATTGTTTGCTCTTATAGTCAGCGCTCCTGTTTTGATTGACAGGTGTGAGGATGGCGGCGCTCCGAGAAGGCACCCCAGGGTGCAGCTCCTCTATTATGGATGAATGGGCTGGAGCCCCACCTCCAGGAGTCTCCTGTCTGTGTGTCTGTCTCTCTCTCTCTTCTACCCCTCTCCTCCCCTTTCTCTCTCTTTCTCTCTCTCCCCCCCACCCACCTCTCTCTCTCTCTCTCCCCCCTCTCTCGCCCCCCCCCTCTCTCTCTCTCTCTCTTCTGCCCCTCCGAGTCAGTCTGTTTGTTTCTCTTGTTTCTGGTCCAAAGAGCCGGTCTTACGCTCAGGAATCCCATAATGCACCTGGGCTGGGTCTAACCTCGGGGCGGCGGCGGTCCACCTGCTACCTGCCTCTCTCCATCAACTCACACAGGCTGCAGGTTTATGGGCCTCATCAACGTTGTTGTTGTTGTTGTTGTTCTAGGAAGCAACACCTTTGGGGCAAGTAAAATATTGTTTTTCATTTTTCTATTTTACAAACGTACGCAAATATTTTGATTATTTGACTCATGATGTAAATCTGACGTGTTGCGTCATCTCGATATTGATCCGTCACCCGTTCAGCTCTGCTCTGATTGGTCCAGCTTGAGAGTAGATTGACTCACCTGAGTGGCGGATGTCACTCGGTCCATGTCGCTCGTTCTAATGTCGTCTCCTTAAGATCAATAAACATAACTGTGGTTTCATTCTGGCCTGAGCTCAGCTGTGACACCCTCCCCTGCCCTCTAGTTGACCTCTGCCCTCTAGTTGACCTCTGACCTCTAGTTGCCCTCAAGTTGCCCTCTGATCTCTAGTTGACCTCTCGTTGCCCTCTGACCTCTAGTTGCCCTCAAGTTGCCCTCTGATCTCTAGTTGACCTCTAGTTGCCCTCTGACCTCTAGTTGCCCTCAAGTTGCCCTCTGATCTCTAGTTGACCTCTAGTTGCCCTCTAGTTGCCCTATAGTTGCCCTCTGACCTAGTTGCTCTCTAGTTGCCCTCTGGTTGCCCTCTGACCTCTAGTTGCCCTCTGACCTCTAGTTGACCTCTAGTTGCCCTCTGACCTATAGTTGCTCTCTAGTTGCACTCAAGTTGCCCTCTAGTTGCCCTCCGACCTATAGTTGCCGTCTGACCTATAGTTGCTCTCTAGTTGCCCTCTAGTTGCCCTCTAGTTGCCCTCCGACCTATAGTTGCTCTCTAGTTGCCCTCTAGTTGCCCTCTAGTTGCCCTCCGACCTCTAGTTGCTCTCTAGTTGCCCTCTAGTTGCCCTCTGACCTATAGTTGCTCTCTAGTTGCCCTCAAGTTGCCCTCTAGTTGCCCTCTAGTTGCCCTCCGACCTATAGTTGCCGTCTGACCTATAGTTGCTCTCTAGTTGCCCTCTAGTTGCCCTCTAGTTGCCCTCCGACCTATAGTTGCTCTCTAGTTGCCCTCTAGTTGCCCTCTAGTTGCCCTCCGACCTCTAGTTGCTCTCTAGTTGCCCTCTAGTTGCCCTCTGACCTATAGTTGCTCTCTAGTTGCCCTCAAGTTGCCCTCTACTTGCCCTCCGACCTCTAGTTGCCCTCTGGTTGCCCAGTCAGGCTGCTCCTCTTGCACCATCAACACCAGTAAACAGAAGTGTTCTATTGTCCGTGTTTACTGGTTGAATCTGTTTCATGGGAATGTTAACGATCTGGTTTTCATGGGGGGGGGGGGGGGGGGGGTCGGGGGGTCAATGTGCCTCATTGATCCGCCTCCTTTTCCCCAACGGTCCCCCATCAGTGCTTTCCTCCTCCAGGTGGCCTCACAAAGTGAACTGGGACGGACTGCTTGGTCCGAACATTGCACCTTGAACTTTGACCCCCTTTCTCATGCATCCTGTGCCCAGAGGATT
>NC_046980.1:1399256-1424256 GCF_009769545.1 Cyclopterus lumpus
GGGGCAGTTGGTTATTGATGGGGCTTCGTGTTCAGGGCATCAACATAAACTGCTTCAGATTAACAATAAAAACGGACCTTTTTTTATTTGTTTCTGACGCGAGTTCAAGTCCCCACCGTCTCAGCTCGACCCGACATCAGGCCGGTTGAGGATACCACACACACACACACACACACACACACACACACACACACACACACACACACACACACACACACACACACACACACACAGTGTGCAGTGCATCACTGCTACAACAACTCATTCATGTTGCCACATTAATGGAAATGCCCATCATAACCCAATATTTAATTAGTTAATTTGTTCTGTCTTGCTTGTTATGGGGTCATGTTGAAATGCTCTAGGATAAAATGTTTAATATGAGACACTGACCTTGTTAAATTCACATCACTCACTAATTGATTCAGAAACATGTCATTTACTTTGCATAATGCCAGAGTAAGACTGGACAATATGAAGCTGAAACATAACCCAGTAACAGAAGCAGGTTTTTATTTCTACAATGAGGTCCGCTTCGACAGACTAGATGTCTTTGCTCCTCTCTGGACGCGGTGGACTCCTGTTGACAGTCAACATGTCGACGGGAGACCAAGCTTCAGATAACCCAGTGACCACCTTCTACTTTCATATGAACAATAAATACTGATATTACAGATTGAAATGAGCCCTTAAGTGTTTGGCATTCTGAAGCTAACGAGTTAGCAAATAGCCTCCAAAGTACTTATGTTTAGGAGATCATGTTTGGGTTGAATATGAACGTTTAAGTACGCTTATTATGTAAAATAACTACGTTTATTACGTCCAATAACTACATTTATTACTTAAAATAACAATGTTTATTATGTCCAATAACTACATTTATTACGTCCAATAAGTAAGTTTGTTATGTAAATAAAGCATTTTTGCTTTGTAAAATAACTGCTTGTTATGTAAAATAAAATGAATTGTTACATAAGTACTACAGTTGCGTAACAAAGGTCAAAGAGGTCAACCCATTGACCCCCTTCCCCCACCGTTCCCCCTCATTACCCTGTGTCACCTGAGGTCCATGAGAACCACCTGCATCAATAACGCCATCAACAAGATGTAGTTATTGTTTATGGTGTGTAAACAACCCACTAAGCTCTGCTGGAGGTATCACTTAAATCACAGAGACGCTTATCAATCATAGTCTCGCTCATCTGCGTATTGTTAGAAGGCCAGAAGCTGCTGGCTGAGACCAGCAGAGACCAGTAGAGACCAGCAGAGACCAGTAGAGACCAGTAGAGACCAGCAGAGACCAGTAGAGACCAGTAGAGACCAGCAGAGACCAGTATGAGGGTGGTGTTTCTACTCCACTAGTAACCTCACCTGCATGGACCGTGTTTACAGGAAACATGAGCTCGTTCTGGGAAACAGCAGCAGCACATTAATACTTCTAGACGGAGGCTTTAATATAAATATGTACGTGAATAACTGGATGTTCATGTTTGTGTGTTGGTTGAACAAAGCAGACCCCCCCCCCCCCCCCAATACGCTAATGGGCCCAGTGGTACAATATGGATGAATTAGGTTACATGTGAGGCATTGAGTAGTATGATGAAGACATGAGAACAGAGTAAACATGCAGTATATATAGCTTATCAATATGAATATGTTGTCTGAGTCTCGACCTTCAGCTTCAGGGAAACACGCGTACTTCTGGCTCTGTTTTGGTCTCAAGCAGCTCCTCGGGAAGCAGCTGAAGCCTCCACTAAGACTGCTAACTCAGCGGTTTGGTGTTTACAGTCAGTTGATCAGATTATTATCAGCTGCTTCCTCGGCCCGAAACAACAACAATGAGCTGAAAGGCGCTAACATGCTAAGCTACAAAGAAATGGAGACCTTCCAGCCAGGAGACCACTAATGGTACTTAACTAACGCTGAGTACATTGAACCCAACTCACCATCTCTTGCTCAATCTAACGAAGCCCAAACGTAAAGCAACAAAGTAAATAAAGCTGTTGTGTAAGTTTATTTTGAAAAGCCGGCGAGTGTGAAGAGGAGGTCTGGAACCCAGAAGCTCTCTGGGGGCGTTGGCACGGTGCCAGAGGCATGAAACATGAACAAAACCATTCATACAAAAAGCAGCCGGCCTCGAAGGAGGTGTTCGTTTAAGGAGGCTCCAAAGTACACCGGAGACAAGGGGGGCTCGAGTCCTCTTTGGAAGTCTCGAGTGGTCTTCTGTTTGGTCTACATCCAGCTCCTCACATGCAGACGGAGTCGATCACATGCAGCTGTGAACCCTGCAGGGCCGGTCTGCAGGGTTCCTCCAGTCCAGGTTTAAGAACAGGGCCAGGTCTCGTGGATCCAGGATCCAGGCTAGATGAGCTCAGCACCCCTCTAATGACGCTAAACGCAGACCATAAATCTCCAGTCGCTGTGTGTGTGTGAGTAGGACACACACACACACACACACACACACACACACACACACACACACACACACACTACAGTGGAACATCCCTTTTTATTTCATTAAAGACTGAATCTATCGAGTCATGTTGGGAGTCACGAAATGCAATTTATTGGTTTCATGTCCGTAGACCCGATGTGGATCCAACGAAACCACTTAAACCAGAAGACCGGTGTTCAACACCACGTTGATTTATGGTGGTGGTTTAGTGGTCTAGACCTAACTGTTGGTGGTTTAGAGGTCTAGACCTAACTGTTGGTGGTTTAGTGGTCTAGACCTAACTGTTGGTGGTTTAGAGGTCTAGACCTAACTGTTGGTGGTTTAGAGGTCTAGACCTAACTGTTGGTGGTTTAGAGGTCTGGACCTAACTGTTGGTGGTTTAAAGGTCTAGACCTAACTGGTGGTGGTTTAGAGGTCTAGACCTAACTGTTGGTGGTTTAGAGGTCTGGACCTAACTGTTGGTGGTTTAAAAGTCTAGACCTAACTGGTGGTGGTTTAGAGGTCTAGACCTAACTGTTGGTGGTTTAGAGGTCTGGACCTAACTGTTGGTGGTTTAAAGGTCTAGACCTAACTGGTGGTGGTTTAAAGGTCTAGACCTAACTGGTGGTGGTTTAGAGGTCTAGACCTAACTGTTGGTGGTTTAGAGGTCTAGACCTAACTGTTGATGGTTTAAAGGTCTAGACCTAACTGGTGGTGGTTTAGTGGTCTATACCTAATTGTTGGTGGTTTAGAGGTCTAGACCTAATTGTTGGTGGTTTAGTGGTCTAGACCTAACTGTTGGTGGTTTAGAGGTCTGGACCTAACTGTTGATGGTTTAAAGGTCTAGACCTAACTGTTGATGGTTTAAAGGTCTAGACCTAACTGGTGGTGGTTTAGTGGTCTATACCTAATTGTTGGTGGTTTAGAGGTCTAGACCTAATTGTTGGTGGTTTAGAGGTCTAGACCTAACTGGTGGTGGTTTAGTGGACTATACCTAATTGTTGGTGGTTTAGAGGTCTAGACCTAATTGTTGGTGGTTTAGTGGTCTATACCTAATTGTTGGTGGTTTAGAGGTCTAGACCTAACTGTTGGTGGTTTAGTGGTCTATACCTAATTGTTGGTGGTTTAGAGGTCTAGACCTAATTGTTGGTGGTTTAGAGGTCTAGACCTAACTGTTGGTGGTTTAGTGGTCTAGACCTAACTGTTGGTGGTTTAGTGGTCTAGACCTAACTGTTGGTGGTTTAGAGGTCTGGACCTAACTGTTGATGGTTTAAAGGTCTAGACCTAACTGGTGGTGGTTTAGTGGTCTAGACCTAACTGTTGGTGGTTTAGTGGTCTAGACTTAACTGTTGGTGGTTTAGAGGTCTAGACCTAATTGTTGGTGGTTTAGAGGTCTAGACCTAACTGTTGGTGGTTTAGAGGTCTGGACCTAACTGTTGATGGTTTAAAGGTCTAGACCTAACTGTTGGTGGTTTAGAGGTCTAGACCTAACTGTTGAGGTCTAGACCTAACTGTTGGTGGTTTAGAGGTCTAGACCTAACTGTTGGTGGTTTAGTGGTCTATACCTAACTGTTGGTGGTTTAGAGGTCTAGACCTAACTGTTGGTGGTTTAGAGGTCTAGGCCTAACTGTTGGTGGTTTAGTGGTCTAGACCTAACTGTTGGTGGTTTAGAGGTCTAGACCTAACTGTTGGTGGTTTAGAGGTCTAGACCTAACTGTTGGTGGTATAGAGGTCTAGACATAACTGTTGATGGTTTAGTGGTCTAGACCTAACTGTTGGTGGTTTAGAGGTCTAAACCTAACTGTTGGTGGTTTAGAGGTCTGGACCTAACTGTTGATGGTTTAGTGGTCTAGACCTAACTGTTGGTGGTTTAGAGGTCTGGACCTAACTGTTGATGGTTTAACGGTCTAGACCTAACTGTTGGTGGTTTAGAGGTCTAAACCTAACTGTTGGGGGTTTAGAGGTCTAGATCTATTTGTTGAGGTCTATACCTAACTGTTGGTGGTTTAGAGGTCTAGACCTAACTGTTGGTGGTTTAGTGGTCTATACCTAACTGTTGGTGGTTTAGAGGTCTAGGCCTAACTGTTGGGGGTTTAGTGGTCTAGACCTAACTGTTGGTGGTTTAGAGGTCTAGGCCTAACTGTTGGTGGTTTAGTGGTCTAGACCTAACTGTTGGTGGTTTAGAGGTCTAGGCCTAACTGTTGGTGGTTTAGTGGTCTAGACCTAACTGTTGGTGGTTTAGAGGTCTAGGCCTAACTGTTGGGGGTTTAGAGGTTTAGACCTAACTGTTGGTGGTCTAAACCTAACTGTTGGGGGTTTAGAGGTCTAGACCTAACTGTTGGTGGTCTAAACCTAACTGTTGGGGGTTTAGAGGTCTAAACCTAACTGTTGGTGGTTTAGAGGTCTAGACCTAACTGTTGGTGGTTTAGAGGTCTAGACCTAACTGTTGGTGGTTTAGAGGTCTAGACCTAACTGTTGGTGGTCTAGAGGTCTAGACCTAACTGTAGAACATTACTTTAAGCCCAGCCAGGATGTTTTTCCTGACCTTAAGTGGTTTAATTGTCTTCACCACCTTTCGTAATGACGTTCTTGTGCTGAGCGTCACGTAAAAGACAGAACATTGACGTTCCGTGTTCCACAGAGTGAATGTTCTGTGGTCTCATTTCCTCCAGTCAGCCGTTGTCTTTACCGGCTTCTTTCCGTCCTTTCTATTGACTTTTCCACGTTTATTCTTCTCCTCTTATAGTTTGACACGGTTCCTCTCGGCCCGAGGTGAGGAACGTCTACATGTACTCGTCTTACTCCTCCACATCACTTGTGATATCTGTGGTTTCCCTTCAGGACTCAGTCTCTGAACATAAGGGGTTCTTGCAGAACGTTTGTTTGTGTCCCGTTCGTCCTCGCTGTCCTCGCCCGCCTTCCTCTTTCTGCCTCCTCGGCACCCTTGGGTGCTGCCTTCAGAGGCTCCCGAGGAATGACAGTTTTGGGGCAGAGAGGGAACAGCACAAGGTGGTGGTGTTCTTAGCTTCATGCGTGGTGCTCTAGTTCTGGCCTCCGGGGAGCAGGACTTAGAGGTCCAGTGTGCTTCTCCTGAAACGGAGCCAAGTTCTCGAGGTCACAACACGCGGAGGAAACCTGAGAGTTAAAGTACGGAATCCAAAATACAAGCCACTGTTCATCAGCTCCGCCTCCAGGTGCTGACACCAGAGGCGTCATTGCGTCACACAGGTGGTCGCGTCTGGTCCCTGGTAGCAAAGAACTACCACGCGGCCACGTTCGGATTCCAAGGTGGCGATAATGAGCAATAAAGAGAATTAAAATGCTCCTGCGTGATGTTAACATGGTCTTCTAAGCATCAACGCTCTGCTGAGAGGAACTTTATATAACTGCCCAGTACCGAGAGTTTATTATCTCACACATTAAATATTAACTACTGTTTGTGCTGGTTAAACAAACTGAATATAACTATATCATATGTGAGCTTTAGAGGTTCTGTTCGGCACCTTTAGCGACCTGTTTCCAGGCTTTATGCTAAGCTAACTGTAGCCTCATATGCAAAGGTGGTGTCAATGCTCTCATCTAACTTCCAGTAAGTGTATTTCATTGAACTGTTCCTTTAAGACTCCTTAAAGTCCCCCGTCTGGATCCACCTGAAGGCCTCCTGTGGCGTCGTATTCATATCAGCTGCACAAAGAACTTAAAGCGAGAGCAATAAATTGGCATTTTTCCGACCCGTGGTGAATGTTATTAGACTCCACTTGGCGCCACGTCTCTTTTTAATGACTCTTCTTTCATAATGTGGTTCTCTCTGTGACGTGACGCAGGTTTTGATCACCGACGGTGCTATGCATCATCTTTACATCTTTACATTTAACTGGGATGTAATATCTCACACATCTCCTCGTAAATGATTCAATCTGAGCATTTATTGCCCTACACTTCCAATATGATATTTACTGCAATCTATTGGCTTTGTGTCCGGGGAGAAGAATCGTCTGTTTATTTTGTGTTGCTGAGCATGAAAATAAAGCCGATGGAAAGTTAATTAGGTGTTTTATTTGTGGTGGTAACATGAATTCAATGCATCCGTGTGACTAAGCAACAGTCAGATCAGGGGACGTGATTTATGTTCCCCAGAAAGACAACTATTGGTCGGTGGGAGGGGGCGGGGCCAACAAACAGGAGTTACAACCAGAGGTCTAAACCTAACTGTTAGTTTAGTTGCCCCTTGACCACACCCCTTGACCACGCCCCTTGAGCATGAGAAGAAGTAGGCAGCTGGGTCTTGCTTAGAGAGCGTGCTCTTTAGCCAGCCTATAAGAAATGACTTCCTTAAGTGAAACGCACCAAACGCCAGAGCACTGAATTATTGATCCTTTGAAATGCTCCACAAAGACGAGGAGCAGAGAGCTGCTTCACATGAGCCTGGAGGGGAAGGGTCGGCTGTGCCTGCACTCAATTCAAGGTTAATTAAATAGATGTGTAATTTCATTCTGGAATTGATTTTCTCGACGTTCGAGCCACACACACACACACACACACACACACACACACACACACACACACACACGCAGCCGTCAAACCCAAATAGTTACTGTAGCCGGACTAATTACGCATCACACACTCACTGATGCATGTCAGCGGCATCAGTCAGACACACACACACACACACACACACACACTGAATGAGCATTCACTGATTGACTGCGTTGCTCATTTCGCTCTAAACGGCGTCCGGCTCTCCGTCTCCGGGGCCTCGCTGTGTGATTCACGCCGTCGGAGGATTCACAGCTCGGTCCGTACGAGTCTTGAGAGGCACCGATGTCGGTATCGATCACGACGCTGCGTCGGCATCCGAAGAGTGAGAACTATTCATTATCGGGAAACGGATATCGGCACGCTGGAAAGAGAGAAGCCGGTTTGAGGAGAGCAGATCTTCTTATTGATCCGTGATTTAAAAGGATTAGTGTACTGTGTGTGTGTGTGTGTGTAGCAGTGTTTCACCAACAGGTCGACGGGGGGTACAAGTTTGTGACCCACGTCTTTCCGTATCAAACGACAATCTTTTCCTGAGCCTGAGAAGTTTATTTAAGAATCTATTTTGCCTAAAATGTGAGATATGGTACGGACACGTTGGTGCGTTCCAGACGGATGTAGATCATGTTGAGATCTTATAAAGAAAAGAAAAAGGGGGAAATATTCAGAACAAACCCACATGTTCTCACTCTGAATCGGTCTGGATGCCGTTTCCATTCCCATGGAAACTGAACATCAACCGATGTCCAACACATTCTGGAGATGAAGGCTCACCTCAGGGTGCCACTGACCTCGTTTGTCTCTCTCTCTTTAACGGGAAGCTTCAGTGATTTCTGAAAGTCAGATCAAGCTTTGAATGAACGGACGTCGTCTCCTCGCCGCATGCTTGTTTGTACATAACTAGTCGAACATATGAAATGAGTTGAAGAGAAACTCATCACAAGCGTTTCACACAGATCAGTTGATTCATCCATTAACTGACAGAACATTCAGAGTTTGTGGTCATTTTAGAAGCCATTGTTGTTGATGTTTTTTCCCTTATTCATAATTTGTCCTGGAGCTTTTCTAATCTCATCGGCCAGTTTAAAATACAAACAGAATTGGAACATAAAATCACCTCCAAAGCCGTCCGATCACAGTGAGTTAATGAGACGCTCCATAAGTTTATCTTTGGCGTGGTTATTAACCTGCTGCCCCTCAAACAGCTCAGCAAGCATCTTGCCTGGAACATATGTTGTTGTTTTTGTTGGTTTGCTGTGTTTTTAAGGTTCTTAATGCCTCAACGTGAGCAGCCACACTGCAGTCTGTTTGAGACAGATTTGACCTTTTAGTGGTTGTTTACTGGAAGTATAGAAGCTGAAGGCATTACACACACACACACACACACACACACTCCTTTGCTGCAACAGGCCTGTTACATTCACCTTCCTTTAGAGGTGAATGATGATGTCATGGAGTCATATCATATCTGTTGTGAAGTAGGGAATCAAACCCAAACCCTTTCCTCCAACATGTGCTCTGAACAACGTGCATCAGGTGGGTCTAATCTGAATTCTCTGCTCCCTCTAAAGGTTCAACACCCTTATTGATCGTCACCTCCCGGTTCCGGTTCAGACGTCAACATGGGTCGCCGGGATCCGTCCTCCCTCCGGTCCGCCGCCCTGCGGCTAGCAGTCGTGGCCGTGGTTCTCCTCCTCGAGCTCCACCCCTCGTTGGCCGGCGCTCCCCCCGAGCAGAGCCTGGGCGGCTTCGTGTCCGCGGTGTCCACCAATAAGACTGAATGCAGCAAGCCCGAGGCGTGCACCAAGGGGGTGGTCCTGCCCATCTGGGAGCCCCAAAACCCCTCATTCGGCGACAAAGTGGCCCGGGCGACGGTGTACTTCGTGGCTCTGGTCTACATGTTCCTGGGCGTGTCCATCATCGCGGACCGTTTCATGGCATCGATAGAGGTCATCACGTCGCAGGAGAAGGAGATCACCATCAAGAAACCCAACGGGGAGACCACCACCACCACGGTTCGAATCTGGAACGAGACCGTGTCCAATCTCACCCTCATGGCTCTGGGCTCTTCGGCCCCCGAGATCCTGCTGTCGGTCATAGAGGTCATAGGTCACAAGTTCGAGGCCGGCACGCTGGGCCCCTCCACCATCGTGGGCTCCGCTGCCTTCAACATGTTCGTCATCATCGGGCTGTGCGTGTACGTCGTGCCGGACGGCGAGACGAGGAAGGTCAAGCACCTGCGCGTCTTCTTCGTCACGGCCACCTGGAGCATCTTCGCCTACATCTGGCTCTACCTGATCTTGTCCGTGATCTCGCCCGGCGTCGTGCAGGTGTGGGAGGGGCTTCTCACCTTCTTCTTCTTCCCCATCTGCGTGCTGTTCGCCTGGGTGGCCGACCGCCGCCTGCTGTTCTACAAGTACGTGTACAAGCGCTACCGCACCGGCAAGCAGTGCGGCATGATCATCGAGACCGAGGGGGACCGCCCACTTCCTTCCAAGGTAAGCTCAGGGGGTTGTTGTTGTTGGTTTTGTTGTTGTTGTTGTGTTAACGTTACGTTGAAAACTAAAGTTAGGTGAAGAAAAACGTAAAGATTGGGCTTGAAATGGCTATGCACAGTCAGGTTTATGGAAACGGCCACAAACAGCTCAAATACCACAACGTAATATAACTGAGTTTGTCTTGTTCATAAAGACAACTGCTCATTTTTCTGTGTTCCCAGTTAGCTCAATGATTTTCATAACCAGTAGAAATAATGGACCAAAGTTGTATTAAATATTAAATATTCATTCAAAGCAGAAGAACATCTGAAATTGTATAATTTATTTCTACGTAATGTAAATATTACAGCAATACACCAGAGTTGAATCTAACATGTTTGAATATGTATAATAATTTAACCCTTCGTGCTCTTCTTCTCCCCAACAAGTGGAATATTTAAGTGTCGAATATGTAAAATAAGCATTTCTGAAGCTAGAATTCCTCCGTTAGTGATAGTAAATAACTGAGTAGAGTTAATTAACTTAATGAAGGACTGGATGACGTGAATCTGCCAACGTCAACTCTATCTGTGAATATTACCGCGAACACACAGATAGTTGTGAACTATGTTTTTAATTTCCTGTTTTGATTCCTATCAGCTGTGTTTGACATCTAATCTTCTCTTTTGTGACGGACGTGACATTCATGAAGATGACTGGCGGTGCCGCTTCGCTCATTTAATTATTCAGAAGCAGATTAATATGAGAAGAGCACTTTCATCTCAACTTCTGGCCAAAAGAAATCCACTGAATCAAAAAGAGAGGAAGGACGAATAATTTAGAAGTTTTAAACTGCCGTCGTGATTCCAGAGCTAAACGACATTTCATTAAAAAAACTACTAAAAAAAGAAGAAGAGGAAGAACGAGAAGAAGAAGACGACAAAGAAGAAGGAGAAGAAGATGACAAAGAAGGAGAAGGAGAAGATGAAGAAGAAGAAGAAGAAGAAGGAGACTAAGAAGAAGAAGAAGAAGGAGAAGAAGAAGAAGAAGGAAAAGAAGAAGAAGGAGAAGAAGAAGCCTTTCAATGAATACGAGAACAAGCACTGAGAGAAACTTGTCTAATAACTTTTGTAATAACAAGTCTAATAACTCGTGTGATAACAAGTCTAATAACTTGTGTAATAACAAAACATTCTGGCCATAATTTGTATGAACAGCGATCTTCTCAGCAAGAGAAAACTAGCATCTTGTTCTGGACCTAGCTCCATGGTCATGTTCCCTGTGAACATGGAAGTTCTAAACTAGCATCTTGTTCTGGACCTAGCTCCATGGTCATGTTCCCTGTGAACATGGAAGTTCTAAACCAGCATCTTGTTCTGGACCTAGCTCCATGGTCATGTTCCCTGTGAACATGGAAGTTCTAAACCAGCATCTTGTTCTGGACCTAGCTCCCTGGTCGTGTTCCCTGTGAACATGGAAGTTCTAAACCAGCATCTTGTTCTGGACCTAGCTCCGTGGTCGTGTTCCCTGTGAACATGGAAGTTCTAAACCAGCATCTTGTTCTGGACCTAGCTCCGTGGTCGTGTTCCCTGTGAACATGGAAGTTCTAAACCAGCATCTTGTTCTGGACCTAGCTCCGTGGTCGTGTTCCCTGTGAACATGGAAGTTCTAAACCAGCATCTTGTTCTGGACCTAGCTCCCTGGTCGTGTTCCCTGTGAACATGGAAGTTCTAAACCAGCATCTTGTTCTGGACCTAGCTCCCTGGTCGTGTTCCCTGTGAACATGGAAGTTCTAAACTAGCATCTTGTTCTGGACCTAGCTCCGTGGTCGTGTTCCCTGTGAACATGGAAGTTCTAAACCAGCATCTTGTTCTGGACCTAGCTCCGTGGTCGTGTTCCCTGTGAACATGGAAGTTCTAAACCAGCATCTTGTTCTGGACCTAGCTCCGTGGTCGTGTTCCCTGTGAACATGGAAGTTCTAAACCAGCATCTTGTTCTGGACCTAGCTCCGTGGTCGTGTTCCCTGTGAACATGGAAGTTCTAAACCAGCATCTTGTTCTGGACCTAGCTCCACGGTCGTGTTCCCTGTGAACATGGAAGTTCTAAACCAGCATCTTGTTCTGGACCTAGCTCCGTGGTCGTGTTCCCTGTGAACATGGAAGTTCTAAACCAGCATCTTGTTCTGGACCTAGCTCCGTGGTCGTGTTCCCTGTGAACATGGAAGTTCTAAACCAGCATCTTGTTCTGGACCTAGCTCCGTGGTCGTGTTCCCTGTGAACATGGAAGTTCTAAACCAGCATCTTGTTCTGGACCTAGCTCCGTGGTCGTGTTCCCTGTGAACATGGAAGTTCTAAACCAGCATCTTGTTCTGGACCTAGCTCCCTGGTCGTGTTCCCTGTGAACATGGAAGTTCTAAACCAGCATCTTGTTCTGGACCTAGCTCCGTGGTCGTGTTCCCTGTGAACATGGAAGTTCTAAACCAGCATCTTGTTCTGGACCTAGCTCCGTGGTCGTGTTCCCTGTGAACATGGAAGTTCTAAACCAGCATCTTGTTCTGGACCTAGCTCCGTGGTCGTGTTCCCTGTGAACATGGAAGTTCTAAACCAGCATCTTGTTCTGGACCTAGCTCCACGGTCGTGTTCCCTGTGAACATGGAAGTTCTAAACCAGCATCTTGTTCTGGACCTAGCTCCCTGGTCGTGTTCCCTGTGAACATGGAAGTTCTAAACCAGCATCTTGTTCTGGACCTAGCTCCGTGGTCGTGTTCCCTGTGAACATGGAAGTTCTAAACCAGCATCTTGTTCTGGACCTAGCTCCGTGGTCGTGTTCCCTGTGAACATGGAAGTTCTAAACCAGCATCTTGTTCTGGACCTAGCTCCGTGGTCGTGTTCCCTGTGAACATGGAAGTTCTAAACCAGCATCTTGTTCTGGACCTAGCTCCCTGGTCGTGTTCCCTGTGAACATGGAAGTTCTAAACCAGCATCTTGTTCTGGACCTAGCTCCCTGGTCGTGTTCCCTGTGAACATGGAAGTTCTAAACTAGCATCTTGTTCTGGACCTAGCTCCGTGGTCGTGTTCCCTGTGAACATGGAAGTTCTAAACCAGCATCTTGTTCTGGACCTAGCTCCGTGGTCGTGTTCCCTGTGAACATGGAAGTTCTAAACCAGCATCTTGTTCTGGACCTAGCTCCGTGGTCGTGTTCCCTGTGAACATGGAAGTTCTAAACCAGCATCTTGTTCTGGACCTAGCTCCGTGGTCGTGTTCCCTGTGAACATGGAAGTTCTAAACCAGCATCTTGTTCTGGACCTAGCTCCGTGGTCGTGTTCCCTGTGAACATGGAAGTTCTAAACCAGCATCTTGTTCTGGACCTAGCTCCGTGGTCGTGTTCCCTGTGAACATGGAAGTTCTAAACCAGCATCTTGTTCTGGACCTAGCTCCGTGGTCGTGTTCCCTGTGAACATGGAAGTTCTAAACCAGCATCTTATTCTGGACCTAGCTCCGTGGTCGTGTTCCCTGTGAACATGGAAGTTCTAAACCAGCATCTTGTTCTGGACCTAGCTCCCTGGTCGTGTTCCCTGTGAACATGGAAGTTCTAAACCAGCATCTTGTTCTGGACCTAGCTCCGTGGTCGTGTTCCCTGTAAACATGGAAGTTCTAAACTAGCATCTTGTTCTGGACCTAGCTCCGTGGTCGTGTTCCCTGTGAACATGGAAGTTCTAAACCAGCATCTTGTTCTGGACCTAGCTCCGTGGTCGTGTTCCCTGTGAACATGGAAGTTCTAAACCAGCATCTTGTTCTGGACCTAGCTCCGTGGTCGTGTTCCCTGTGAACATGGAAGTTCTAAACCAGCATCTTATTCTGGACCTAGCTCCGTGGTCGTGTTCCCTGTGAACATGGAAGTTCTAAACCAGCATCTTGTTCTGGACCTAGCTCCCTGGTCGTGTTCCCTGTGAACATGGAAGTTCTAAACCAGCATCTTGTTCTGGACCTAGCTCCGTGGTCGTGTTCCCTGTAAACATGGAAGTTCTAAACTAGCATCTTGTTCTGGACCTAGCTCCGTGGTCGTGTTCCCTGTGAACATGGAAGTTCTAAACTAGCATCTTGTTCTGGACCTAGCTCCCTGGTCGTGTTCCCTGTAAACATGGAAGTTCTAAACCAGCATCTTGTTCTGGACCTAGCTCCCTGGTCGTGTTCCCTGTAAACATGGAAGTTCTAAACTAGCATCTTGTTCTGGACCTAGCTCCGTGGTCATGTTCCCTATGAACATGGAAGTTCTAAACCAGCATCTTGTTCTGGACCTAGCTCCGTGGTCGTGTTCCCTATGAACATGGAAGTTCTAAACCAGCATCTTGTTCTGGACCTAGCTCCCTGGTCGTGTTCCCTGTGAACATGGAAGTTCTAAACCAGCATCTTGTTCTGGACCTAGCTCCCTGGTCGTGTTCCCTGTGAACATGGAAGTTCAGACCGTATGAACGTCTCGAGCCTCACGTCTCCACGCCGTTCTCAAAGAACCAGAAACGTGTTTCTCTCCGGATGAATCAGTGCAACGCTTTGTTTCCCGTTGACAAGGTGGACATCGAGATGGACGGGAAGATGCTGAACTCTCACGGCGTCGACTTCCTGGACGGTCCGCTGGGTCTGGACATCGACGAGAAGGATCTGGACGAGGAGGAGACCCGTAGAGACATGGCCAAGATCCTGAAGGAGCTGAAGCAGAAACACCCCGACAAGGAGGTGAGTCCACCGCTCCGGGAGGTTTCCTTGTAATATTAATAATAAGCAGCCACAGATGACGCACTTTTCTGTGGTGATTATGGAGATGAATGCAGGTCTCGTCACAACCTCTCAAATTAATCCGATGACGATGCGTTTAAAATAAATACAAAATTGCAAAGAAAACATAGACTGTTAATATTCAATTCAAAGTGTGATAAACATTGTAGATAATGTTTTATTGCTGCAGACTGTAAATGAAGACACGCCGGACAGTTGAAATTAGGCTTTACTGCATCCAATAAAGTCATTAACAAAATACTGCCTTAAATAAACAAATAAATAAATAAATACTCCCTTTAATAAATAAATGAATAAATATTCTCTTAAATAAAAAATACTGCCTTAAATAAATCATTTATAAATATTGCCTTAAATAAATAAATATTGCCTTCAATAAATAAATATTGTCTAACATAAGTAAATATATACTGCCTTAAATAAATAAATGAAGGAATAAATACATTAATAATGCAATGAATAATAATTAAGAAAAATAACCATAAAACTGGACTAAAATCTAGAATGCCTAACAGATCTTCCTCCCACTGTGTCTCTGTATCTAAATTAAAAAAGGCATTCCACTCATTGCCCTTCCTTTTGTCTGGAACAGCTTTAACACAAAAATGCTAAATGTAATCCGTCTTTCACGCATGAGTGCCGGCTCAGAGGTGTCGGCCCTCTTTGGATTCACAATGAAGCTGATTAACCTGCTGTCGAAAACAAACACGTACTTTCACTTCAGGTCGGGCGACTGCAGCTCATCTGTAGCCGATACGAGCCGGAGGCCGACGCCTTAGAGCCGTCCTCCTTTAGTTGAGATCTCGGTGAAGGAGAAGAACTACTCTGGATGGCTGAGTCACTTCTCCAGGGGGACTTGAGATCGTTACCTTGCCTCATAAAGACTCGGCCGGTCGGACACATAGAGACCGTTTTACAGTGAGGACGAACGGAAACGTGCGGCGGAAGCGACGCGATAGCTCGTAAACGTTACGGAAGAACATGAAGCACTAAAGATGGAGGATGCACCTTAAACAACGTGACTTTCCAGGGCCGTTAGTTAGAGGGTCACTTCCTTCAGTCGACACGTTTAGCAGCTTAAAGGTTTAAAGGTGACCAGCAGCAGGTGTTTCAGTTTAACCGGTGACCGTGTTAACTGGTGACTCTCGATGTGACGGCAGCGGTTTGAACGTGTCGGTGTCCCCGTTAACGATCAGCTTTACAGGCAGACTCCTCTGTGTTCATCATCTACCTCAAACGTTTACGTGCTGTCGTCACCGGTTAACACGGTCTCTCGTCAGACTGAAACACCTGCTGCTCTGAAACGTCCCTGAAACAAAGACTCTGGAGATTTCTCTGTTGACATATAACACATAATAACTGTTGTGAGATCGATGTTCACCCGCCCGATACAGCGTGACGTATTGATGAAACTCGTGAAGCTCGATGTTCTGCATCGTTCTCTCCGAGTTGCCCCAGAGTCCGATATCCGGCACCAAGAGTCCGGGTCCAGATCTCCAGTAGACCGGAATGTGGACCCATGTGCTCCGATCTCTTCACGCTGTATTCGTGTGCTTTCTCGTCTCCTCTGACCAGGTGGAACAACTCATTGAGCTCGCCAACTACCAAGTCCTGAGCCAGCAGCAGAAGAGCCGCGCCTTCTACCGCTGCCAGGCCACCCGGCTGATGACCGGCGCCGGCAACATCCTGAAGAAGCACGCCGCCGATCAGGCGCGAAAGGCCGTCAGCATGCACGAGGTTCGCTCCGAGGTCGGCGACAACGACCCCATCTCCAAGATCTTCTTTGAGCCCTGCTCGTACCAGTGCCTGGAGAACTGCGGCACGGTGGCGGTGAACGTGGTGCGACGCGGCGGCGACTTGGGCAAAGCGCTCGCCGTGGACTACCGGACGGAGGACGGCACGGCCAACGCCGGCTCGGACTACGAGTTCACGGAGGGCATGGTGGTCTTCAAGGCCGGCGAGACGATGAAGGAGATCCGCGTTGGGATCATCGACGACGATATCTTCGAAGAGGACGAGAACTTCCTGATTCACCTCTCCAACGTGAAAGTGCTGACGTCCGACGGCGAGGAGGCCGAGGGCGGCGAGTCGGAGAATCACGTGGACTCGATGGCGTGCCTCGGCTTGCCCTCCACGGCGACCGTCACCATCTTCGACGACGACCACGCCGGCATCTTCACGTTCGAGGAGCCCGTCTTCCACGTGAGCGAGAGCGTCGGCACCATGGAGGTGAAGGTGCTGAGGACGTCGGGGGCGCGCGGCGTGGTCACGCTGCCGTACAAGACGGTGGAGGGCACGGCGCGCGGCAGCGGAGAGGACTTCGAGGACGCTCACGGCGTCCTGGAATTCCAGAACGACGAGATCTTGTGAGTTTTTATTTTTATAGCTGTTCATTTCATTTATCTGTCTGTTACGTGTCGGTGCGATGCTGCAAATGTTGCTGCTGATGATGTGAGAACGTGAGGTGTGAGGCGGTGGTCACGGCGAGGCGGACTGCTAATCAGGGACCCAGTCCACAACCCCCACCCTCTCTATTCCTTTATTCCTACTCATCGTTCTATCTTCTTTAATTCTTTGTGCTTTGGATTCTGTTGCGCTGCTGGTTCAGTCTTCTGTGGGTTTCATTGATCCGTGCGGTCAGCACGAGGTGAAGCTGCAGGAGCCGAGAAGTCATGTGCTTGGTTTGTGGTTTTAGTTTCAGGACTTGGAAATAATAGAATAAGAAGTGTTTATGTTTTCCCTCAAGTGCTTAAAGCTTAAAGAAACTTGGAGTGGCTGGAGGCTGAAGCTTCCAGCTTCAAGCTTCAAGCTTCAAGCCTCAAGCTTCAGGCTTCAAGCAGCAGGGAATCGGGTGAAGCTAAGAAGCTTCTATCCAGCCAAAGCTCATTTTATGCACAGAGGAGAGCCAGCTGCCCCTTTCGAGCTTCCTGCTGTGTGAGAACCTCCCAGAGCAGCCGCTCCACGCTTCTTCTTATTTTTGTCATCTTGCTTTGTGTGAAAAGAACTTGAAGCTCCATTTAAGGATCCCCGCCGTGCAACGCCAGACGGGGAGACCTTACAATGTGGCTGGTGAGGTGGTCGCCGTGTGACCGCACCTCGGTAGGGGGGGGGGGGGGGGGAGGGGGGGGCTCCTACCACAGCGCTCACGAGATCCAGCTATCGGCCGCATGGCTGCACGATGCTCACATCTTTGGCTCCAAACCCAAAGTCAATGCTCGGCTCTGTTGTTCTTTCAATATTTCATGGCGATAACGTCTGCTGTGAAAACAAAGTGGTGGTAGTTTGAATCTCTCGTTAGCCGACTCACACCTCTGGACCCAGACGTTGTGATTAGAAAGTATTCTGAAACTTGAATTAATATCTTATTGTGATTCTGATGTTGCAATTTGATTTTAGACGGAATAATGTTATTATTTATGTATTATTCTCATTTTGTGTGAATTCTTTTTGGGGATGATTTGTAGCAAAGAGAGATGTGTGTGTGTGTGTGTGTGTGTGTGTAGAATACGATGCGCAGCCAGCAACAATATTTCATTTAAAAATATATATTTTAAGGACACATTGCACGTCCTGCGTTTGTATAATTGCTGGTGAGCGGTTACATTGACGTGAACTGTGCGGCTCCACGTTGAGCTCACTGCATCATCACGATGTGCAAAAGACTGAAGTTACGCTCGGGCTCCGTAGTCGTGTCTTCTTATTGTTTCACGTAGTGAATATGAATATATTTGTGCTGCTCGTAGTCGTCACCACGGCGATGAGGATGAGCGCTCCGTATGGATTTCTGTTGTCTTTGTGACTGCTGATGGTTTCAATTGTGTGTTTTTATTGACCCGTCTTGGCTGAAGCTGTTTTCTAGCTGCTGTTCTGACGCTGCACACGGCCACGTTCTCACCATGCCTGGGCAAAAAGCTCGACGAGCAACGCAATGTTTTCTGTTAGCGAGAGGGCGAGGCGAGGTGGGCGGGTTCCACGACAGGAGACACTTCCTGTTTGGAGCTCTAGTGAGAGGACAATAGAGTCCACAGCTGTCACTGTCCGGGCCACTTGCTGGTTTATATTCATTATCACAGAATGTTGTCTGAATGGATCTCTTTTGGAGGGATGAGTTCCTAGTTCGAGGTTAAGAGCTGCTGCCGCTGATTGAGATGCTGCATGTGAGACGGGACGTGATTCAAAATGAATGGTCCAGATTCGCAGCGGGGAGCTGTTCCTCGCTGGCAGCCGTCAGCTGTTGGTGTCTTGGAAACCCAGAGTTTGCTTCCAGCGCTTGTTTGGAAGCGTTCCGATTGTTTGCTTCCAGCGGGGTTGCAATGACATGAAACACAATGTGCTGTCACCAGGAATGAATGGGAGAGACGCGTCTTAGTTACACTGAAACTCACTCTCTGGTTCCTTCTGTTTTTGGTCCGATCGGATGTCTGCAGGCCCGTCCCGCCGCAGGCCGACTGCATACTTTCCATAGCTTGTCTCCTACAGCCAGGACTAAGTGGCTTTTAATAACACTTTGTCCAAAGCAAGTGATGGACTGTCCTTACGTGTGTGTGTGTGTGTGTGTGTGTGTGTGTGTGTGTGCGCGTGTGTGTGTGTGTGTGTTTCCTTGGAGAATGACTGTAAACTATAGCACTCGTCTCTGAAGTGAAACATGTAAAGAGGCCATTTTGTAGCTTGACTCCCACACAGCGTTTCAACAGTCGCCAGGAAATAATGCATCTCTGCACACCAGGAGAACGGTGAAGTCTGTTTTGCATCATAATAATAATAATAATAACAGAACACTGGACGGGATGGACGGGTCAAACCAACTCAGGACTTTCACCCAGGAGATGGGTTGCGCTACGTTGTGGTTATGCTACGTTGTGGTTATGCTACGTTGTGGTTATGCTACGTTGTGGTTATGCTACGTTGTGGTTATGCTACGTTGTGGTTACGCTACGTTGTTACGCTACGTTGTTACGCTACGTTGTTACGCTACGTTGTTACGCTACGTTGTTACGCTACGTTGTTACGCTACGTTGTTACGCTACGTTGTTACGCTACGTTGTTGTTAAGCTACATTGTTGTTAAGCTACATTGTTGCTAGTGCGGAACAGGCACATTGAATATGTAAAAGGATGCACAATGCTGCTGCTACATTGAGGCCATGAACCTGGTTGTGCTGTTGGCTCGGTAAACAAACGTACAACATTTGGACTTCATATTCACTAAATATACTGCCACATGTCACAGTATCTAATGCCTAAACTAAGCTGCAGCGGTTGTACCAACATCGTCTTCTTTCTTTGTGGTGTTCATCCCACATATGAAGATACGGTCCATGTCACCGACGTGCCGCCGGGCCCCGAGTTCGTCCCCACAGGGAACAGCAGAGGACGAAGGAAAGGAAAGATCTGATCTACATAGGATCGCCTCCAGGCGGATTCTACCCTGGTTCTGTTCCTCTGGTGGAGAGATGTACAGCTGGAGAGATAAATGAGGGAGGAGGATGGAGGATGGAGGAGGGAGGAGGGAGGAGGATGGAGGAGGGAGGAGGGAGGAGGGAGGAGGGAGGAGGATGGAGGAGGGAGGAGGGAGGAGGGAGGAGGATGGAGGAGGGAGGAGAGGAAGTTTTAAAGCTCTTAAAGTTTGGGACTTTTCCCTACTTCCCCTCCCTGATTCTTTTTTCCATTTTACTTTCCTTGCTTCCTCCTCTGTGGTCTTACTTTTCTCTTTCTCGGCGTTCCTAAGAGGCCCGAATGGTGCGTGCGTGTGCGTGTGCGTGTGTGTGTGCGCGTGTGTGTGTGTGTGTGGATCACTACAGTCTTGACCTCTGTGAGTGAGTGAATGTTCTGCTCACCTGAACAGGTAAACCAGCCTGGTTTGTGCTTTCTGACTCACGTCATCTACTGTTTGACCCCGTAAGGATGTAAACACAAGGGTCACACACACAACTACACAAACACACCCACACACACACACACACACACAAACATGGAGGCAATTATACAATTTCCGTAAACAGACAGCCAGTGAAGAAACATGGTTACAGTCGAGAATCAAATTAGTTTCCCTCCTACACACACACACACATTCACACACGCACACACACACATTCACACACACACACACACATTCACACACACACACACACATTCACACACACACACACACACACACACACATTCACAAACACACACACACATTCACAAACACACACACACTCTCTCTCTCTCTCTCTCCTTCTATGACAGCAGCATTTGTGAAATACACTGAATTAATTAGAGGAAGATAACAAGTGTTGTGGGAGAGCCACAGTTTGATGTTGTAAAAGGACAAATGATTACAAGTGTGTGTGTGTGTGTGTGTGTGTCTGTGTGTGTGTGTGTGTGTGTGTGTGTCTGTGTCTGTGTGTGTGTGTGTGTCTGTGTGTGTGTGTGTGTCTGTGTGTGTGTGTGTGTGTGTCTGTGTCTGTGTCTGTGTGTGTGTGTGTGTCTGTGTGTGTGTGTGTGTGTGTGTGTGTCTGTGTCTGTGTGTGTGTGTGTGTGTGTGTGTGTGTGTCTGTGTCTGTGTCTGTGTGTGTGTGTGTGTGTGTGTGTGTGTGTGTGTGTGCGTGCGTGCTCAAAATCATTATTTATTCTTCATTGTAAGTGGACACTTCCATGAGAATGAAAGCTGTTTGTATTTCTGTAACAATGTGGACATTAAATGTGTTCTTTAACCAGCGGAGGACAAACATGTGGAGGGAGAGAAAGAAAGGAGGAGGAGGGAGGGGAAGAAGGGAGGGCTGGCCAGCAGCTTGACAAATGAGCTCTAACCCCCCCCCCCCCCCCCCCCCCCCCCTCTCTTTTTCATCTCTTTCTCGTCGTTGTTGAAGCTGTAAATATATAAATATATTCCATCCACACGCTCGATGGAAAGCGGCTGATCGGGAGAATCCAGGCTCTGATCTCTGATTGATTCCACCCATTAAACCCACTCTGGGGCTTTAGCTGACGGGGGTGGGGGTGGGGGGGGGGGGGGGGGGGGGGGGGGGGTTGGAGGTAGTTTCTGTAAAGCTGCAGGTCAACAACATCTGTGACGTCTTCACAGTTCTGGAGTCTTTTTTGAAGATTGACAAACACCAGTTGGCGGTTGGTGCACGGCTACCCCCCCTAACCCCCCCTAACCCCCCCCCCCCCCCCCCCCCCCCCTGCATTGGAGTAAACAGAGTCGTGGATTATGGTCTTGAGAGGCGATATTCCTCAGCCCATTGTGGACAAACAAGATGTCACGCAACAAGATGAATTTTCCGTGTAATCTGTGATGACTCGACTGTGATGGTGGTTCAAACCTAAACCATGAATAAAAGATATGTTTTAACCCTAATCCTTAAATAAACCATTAGATTTCTCCCTAAAGCTTACATAAAGCATTAGATTTAGTCCAAACCCTTAAATAAACCATTAGATTTAACCCTAACCCTTAGATAAACCTTTAGATGTAGCCCTAACCCTTAAATAAAACACATAATTTAACCCTAAACCTTAAATAAACATGTATATTTAACCCTACCCCTTAAATAAAGCATTAGATGTAGCCCTAACCCTTAAATAAAGCATTAAATGTAACCCTAACCCTTAAATAAAGCAGTAAATGTAACCCAAACCCTTAAATAAAGCATTAGATGTAACCCTAACCCGTAAATAAATCATTAGATGTAACCCTAATCCTTAAATAAAGCATTAGATGTAACCATAATCCTTAAATGAATCATTAGATGTAACCCAAACCCTTAAATAAAGCATTAGATGTAACCCTAACCCTTAAATAAAGCAGTAAATGTAACCTTAATCCTTAAATAAAGCATTAGATGTAACCCTACTCCTTAAATAAAGCATTAGATGTAACCCTAACCCTTAAATAAAGCATTAGATGTAACCCTAACCCTTAAATAAAGCATTAGCTGTAACCCTACTCCTTAAATAAAGCATTAGATGTAACCCTAACCCTTATATAATGCATTAGATGTAACCCTACTCCTTAAATAAAGCATTAGATGTAACCCTAACCCTTAAATTAAGCATTAGATGTAACCCTAACCCTTAAACAAAGCATTAGCTGTAACCCTAACCCTTAAATAAAGCATTAGATGTAACCCTACACCTTAAATAAAGCATTAGATGTAACCCTAACCCTTAAATAAAGCATTAGATGTAACCCTTAAATAAAGCATTAGATGTAACCCTAACCCTTAAATAAAGCATTAGCTGTAACCCTACTCCTTAAATAAAGCATTAGATGTAACCCTAACCCTTATATAATGCATTAGATGTAACCCTACTCCTTAAATAAAGCATTAGATGTAACCCTAACCCTTAAATAAAGCATTAGCTGTAACCCTACTCCTTAAATAAAGCATTAGATGTAACCCTAACCCTTATATAATGCATTAGATGTAACCCTACTCCTTAAATAAAGCATTAGATGTAACCCTAACCCTTAAATAAAGCATTAGCTGTAACCCTACTCCTTAAATAAAGCATTAGATGTAACCCTAACCCTTATATAATGCATTAGATGTAACCCTAACCCTTAAATAAAGCATTAGATGTAACCCTAACCCTTAAATAAAGCATTAGATGTAACCCTCACTGGTCGTAGTCCCTATCTTCTACCACATCCAGATGCTGATATGCCTCTAAAGGTATATTTAAGGCACATCTGTGTGCCGTGATGTGGAACTGACACCGTTACCCTGAAGCTGGTCTTCAAACCGTAAAGTGAACCAGAGATTCAGCCGTCAACGTTGAGTCAGACGAGCCGCTCTGACTGCAGAGTGTGTGTTTGCATGTGTGTGTTCTGTGTGCGTATATAAATACATAACACATAAATCATATAGCGGTCTTTCCGTCTGCTCGGCCCCTGTGGGATCCGACCCCAAAGAGTTCTCTCGCGATCCCGGCAATGAGAGCACAACTCGTGAATTCCCTGTCGGCTTTGACCCGACCTGGAACGCCGAGCCTGGAGGTTCCACAACGATCCGTCCTGACGAGCTGCCGAGGACTTCAATTAGCGGTAATTAAAGGTAACGAACAATTAAAGCCATCTGCCGGTGAGAGAAAGTAGTCCCCTCCGCTTCCGGAACAAATCACCTTCGTTTCATGTCCGGATTTCTCTTCTTATTCTAAAAAGCTTGAGAGGCGACAGGAGGCTTTAGTATCTGCTCCCTCCGTGGACCTCTGTGAGACTTCACCCCAGGAATAGTCTTCTTCCTCCAGACTGATGTTCCTCTCAGCCAGACGCGGCACAGACTGTCATCTTTCAGACGGTCCTTGAACTCACCGTGTGCGACAACCGCTTCCAAAACAAAGCTTTACTAGTACTATTGTGATATTTTCTACATTAGAATACATTTTAATACATTCTAGAGCGGAGATGAGAGGCAGGAACATGAGAATAGTTTAATATTCATAAAGCCGCCGTTTCTCACACTTGTCGATCCCTTTGTTATCCAAATTTTGACAACTTGCGTTTTCTGTCTATTTTCACGATTTACGTCTTAATAACCGAATAAAGACGTGTTCTCGTTCTCTACTTCTAGTCATGAGGGTTCTGTCTCCAGAGAGGAGCAGAACTTTATATATTGCAGTGAAGAACGAGACCACAGAGGATGAAATGAAACAACAAGCTGCTTCGGGGTTCAGAGGGTTAAGAGCACCGATGAGGACCGATGAGGTGTCAGCTTCTAAAGACCCTCCACAGTCTAGAACCTCCTGTGAGGACCACACTCTGTTGTGGAGGCTCCACAGTCTAGAACCTCCTGTGAGGACCACACTCTGTTCTGGAGGCTCCACAGTCTAGAACCTCCTGTGAGGACCACACTCTGTTCTGGAGGCTCCACAGTCTAGAACCTCCTGTGAGGACCACACTCTGTTCTGGAGGCTCCACAGTCTAGAACCTCCTGTGAGGACCACACTCTGTTCTGGAGGCTCCAGTCTAGAACCTCCTGTGAGGACCACACTCTGTTTCTGGAGGCTCCACAGTCTAGAACCTCCTGTGAGGACCACACTCTGTTCTGGAGGCTCCAGTCTATAACCTCCTGTGAGGACCACACTCTGTTTCTGGAGGCTCCACAGTCTAGAACCTCCTGTGAGGACCACACTCTGTTCTGGAGGCTCCACAGTCTAGAACCTCCTGTGAGGACCACACTCTGTTTCTGGAGGCTCCACAGTCTAGAACCTCCTGTGAGGACCACACTCTGTTTCTGGAGGCTCCACAGTCTAGAACCTCCTGTGAGGACCACACTCTGTTCTGGAGGCTCCAGTCTAGAACCTCCTGTGAGGACCACACTCTGTTTCTGGAGGCTCCACAGTCTAGAACCTCCTGTGAGGACCACACTCTGTTCTGGAGGCTCCAGTCTAGAACCTCCTGTGAGGACCACACTCTGTTTCTGGAGGCTCCACAGTCTAGAACCTCCTGTGAGGACCACACTCTGTTCTGGAGGCTCCACAGTCTAGAACCTCCTGTGAGGACCACACTCTGTTCTGGAGGCTCCACAGTCTAGAACCTCCTGTGAGGACCACACTCTGTTCTGGAGGCTCCAGTCTAGAACCTCCTGTGAGGACCACACTCTGTTTCTGGAGGCTCCACAGTCTAGAACCTCCTGTGAGGACCACACTCTGTTCTGGAGGCTCCACAGTCTAGAACCTCCTGTGAGGACCACACTCTGTTCTGGAGGCTCCACAGTCTAGAACCTCCTGTGAGGACCACACTCTGTTCTGGAGGCTCCACAGTCTAGAACCT
>NC_046980.1:1429256-1434256 GCF_009769545.1 Cyclopterus lumpus
CATTAATGACGTTCTGTGAGAGAACCTCTCGTGGATCAATAGAGACCAGGAGGATAACTGCTGACTGGACCCTCTGACAGTGGACTGCACTGATCCAGGACCAGGAGGGGCGAGATAAGTTCCTGCAGGTCCGACGGCCTCCGGCTTGGTGGAACGTTCTCCGTCACGGACTCGGAGGCTCTGGGTTCCCCTCTGGGGTCGGTGAGAGGAACGTCCTTTCAAAATAAAGCTCCCAGTCTCCTGCTGGTCGTTACATCGCTGCTCACAATTCACTTCCTGTTAGAAACGGCAGCGGTGACGTCACACGGTGTCTGATCACATGACGAGGGCTCATCAATGACGTCACACGGTGTCTGATCACATGACGAGGGCTCATCAATGACGTCACACGGTGTCTGATCACATGACGAGGGCTCATCAATGACGTCACACGGTGTCTGATCACATGACGAGGGCTCATCAATGACGTCACACGGTGTCTGATCACATGACGAGGGCTCATCAATGACGTCACACGGTGTCTGATCACATGACGAGGGCTCATCAATGACGTCACACGGTGTCTGATCACATGACGAGGGCTCATCAATGACGTCACTCATCAATGACGTCACTGATGAGTCACGTGCATGCGTCCTCCGAAGTGTTCTCCTCCTCTTCTTCTCCTCCTCTTCCTCTTCTTCTCCTCCTCTTCCTCTTCTTATCCTCCTCTTCCCCTTCTCTTCCTCTCCTGCTCTACCTCTCCTTCTCCTCTTATTCTCCTCCTCTTCCTCTTCCTCTTCCTCTTCCTCTCCTGCTCTACCTCTCCTTCTCCTCTTATTCTCCTCCTCTTCCTCTTCCTCTCCTGCTCTACCTCTCCTTCTCCTCTCATTCCCCTTCTCTTCCTCTTATTCTCCTCCTCTTCCTCTTCTTCTCCTGCTTTTCCTCTCTTCCTCTCCTACTCTTCTTCTCCTGTTTTTCCTCTCTTCCTCTCCTCTTCTTCCTCCTCATTATTCATGCATTCAATCAGCCTCTTTGTGTCTCAGATTTATTTCTCTTTTAATAGAAAAAACACTGACAAGAGGTCATAAAACACAGTTTGGTCTGGAAACACACACACACCACACACACACACACACACACACACACACACACACCACTCACACAGACAAACACACACACACACAGACAACCACAAGCTCATGCAGGTATTCAATTAGTAAGACTTATGATTATTGCTTTAACGTGCCACAGAAAGGCCTCATTTCCAGTGTGTGTGTGTGTGTGTGTGTGTGTGTGTGTGTGTGTTTTTCCAGTGTGTTCTATTTTAAGACTGATGATGACAAGAAAAGGAAAAAGGAAAAAAATACATGAAAGAACATACAATTATTGTAAATGACAGGAGGAGGAGAAGAAGAAGAGGAGGAGGAGGAGGAGGAGGAGGAGGAGGAGGAGGAGGAGGAGGAGGAGGAGGAGGAGGACAATGAGGCAACGTTAGATCTGAATGGAGCTGAAGGAGAAGTGAGTTTGTCTCTACATGAGGGCGTATCACTCCCATCTCTCTCTCTCTCTCTCTCTCTGGGGACTCTCACAGGAATGTCTCCATTCCCAAGCGTTCAAAAAAAGACTAGGTTTCCAGGGTCAATGTGTGTGTGTGTGTGCGTGTGCGTGTGCATGTGCGTGTGCATTTGTGTGTGTGTGCTGTTATCGATCAGGTCTCTCCTCCATCATTGGTTATCGGAGACGGCAGCAGGCCCAGCGCACTGCTCCACATTACTCACCGTCTACACACACACACACACACATACACAGTCACACACACACACACACACACACACACACACACACACTGGCTCTCCTGTGTTGGTCCCTCTAATAGCAGATCATGTATTCAAATGAAACCCAAATGCACAGCTTGGGTCAGAGTGTCCCATCTTCATCCATCTTCCTCTTCCTCATCACTTAGGGGTGGAATCTAAATATAATATATATAAGGAGTGGAGTCACCCCTCATATATAATACATGATAATATATATTTATATAATATATATTATATTCAGAAGGTCCCGTCTGGTCTCTCAGGTGGTTCCAGAAGGAGTTCCACTGCGCCTCCTATTTAATGCGCTGGAGTTCATCACGAGGTACCGTTAAACACCCTCTCTCTCCCTCGGGTCATTTTAACTCTGAACCAAGAGCGTCTGTCTTTAGAACCCAGCTGCAGTAATGAAGATGTCAACGCTGCGCTCGCGTACCCCTGTCCTTCGGGTTACGCTCACGTACCCCTGTCCTTCGGGTTACGCTCACGTACCCCTGTCCTTCGGGTTACGCTCGCGTACCCCTGTCCTTCGGGTTACGCTCACGTACCCCTGTCCTTCGGGTTACGCTCACGTACCCCTGTCCATCGGGTTACGCTCATGTACCCCTGTCCTTCGGGTTACGCCTGCGTACTCCTGTCCTTCGGGTTACGCCAGCGTACCCCTGTCCTTCAGGTTACGCTCGCGTACCCCTGTCCTTCGGGTTACGCTCGCGTACCCCTGTCCTTCGGGTTACGCTCACGTACCCCTGTCCTTCGGGTTACACTTGTGTACCCCTGTCCTTCGGGTTACGCTCACGTACCCCTGTCCTTCGGGTTACGCTCACGTACCCCTGTCCTTCGGGTTACGCTCACGTACCCCTGTCCATCGGGTTACGCTCATGTACCCCTGTCCTTCGGGTTACGCCTGCATACCCCTGTCCTTCGGGTTACGCCAGCGTACCCCTGTCCTTCAGGTTACACTCGCGTACCCCTGTCCTTCAGGCTGCACTTGCGTACCCCTGTCCTTCAGGTTACACTCGCGTACCCCTGTCCTTCAGGCTGCACTTGCGTACCCCTGTCCTTCGGGTTACGCTCGCGTACCCCTGTCCTTCGGGTTACGCTCGCGTACCCCTGTCCTTCGGGTTACGCTCGCGTACCCCTGTCCTTCGGGTTACGCTCTCGTACCCCTGTCCTTCGGGTTACGCTCACGTACCCCTGTCCTTCGGGTTACGCCTGCGTACCCCTGTCCTTCGGGTTACGCCAGCGTACCCCTGTCCTTCAGGTTACACCCGCGTACCCCTGTCCTTCGGGTTACACTCGCGTACCCCTGTCCTTCAGGCTGCACTCGCGTACCCCTGTCCTTCAGGCTGCACTCGCGTACCCCTGTCCTTCGGGTTACACTCGCGTACCCCTGTCCTTCAGGCTGCACTCGCGTACCCCTGTCCTTCGGGTTACACTCACATACCCCTGTCCTTCGGGTTACGCCTGCGTACCCCTGTCCTTCGGGTTACACTCACGTACCCCTGTCCTTCAGGCTGCACTCGCGTACCCCTGTCCTTCGGGTTACACTCACATACCCCTGTCCTTCGGGTTACGCCTGCGTACCCCTGTCCTTCGGGTTACACTCACGTACCCCTGTCCTTCGGGCTGCACTCGCGATGTCGTGTCTTACGAGGTGGCCTCCCAACGCGCCTCGGCCAATCGGAGGCCACGCCGGCCTGCGCCTGTTGTTCCAGCCGGCAGCCCTCGGGGTTCTGGGAGTGTCTCGTATCAGAGGCTGAATGTCAAGAGGCCTCCTCTCAGGAACGCTAAGCCGGGGGGGTCTGCTGGGAAGCAGCGTGGGACGACATCTGTCACAACACACACACACACACACACATATATGCACACAGGGAGGCAGAGAGAGTCCATCCTTCCTCGCTCCATCCCATTGTTTTCCTCTATTCCCCCCCCCCCCCCCCCCCCCCCCCCCCCCCCCCCCCCCCCCCCCCCCCCCCCCCCCCCCCCCCCCCCCCCCCCCCCCCCCCTCCCCCCCCCCCCCCCCCCCCCCCCCCCCCCCCCCCCCCCCTCCCCGTTGCCCCTCCATCACTTTTACCCTCACCGGATCGTTCTCACGCAGAATGTGTTCTCCAAAGCTTTTTGGTCGTTTCCTGTGCGACTCTTCGGTCACCAGTTTCCTCAGCAGAGTGAGCGCTCTTCCCGTTGCTCCCTGCCTGTGCTCCCAATAGCGTTCTGGTTGAAACAAGGGCAGCGCAGAACTTCCCAAAGGATAGCGGCCCGCTTCCCCACTTCCACCGTCCTGGTTTAGCCGCGTATTAATAGCAGTCCAGCTACTGTGATGCCTGAGTGTGTGAGTGAGTGAGTGAGTGAGTGTGTGTGTGTGTGTGTGTGTGGGCCGGGGGGGGGGGGGGGGCATGGAAATATTTATAATTAAATCCTTTTTAAAGTTTAAATGTTCTCTGTCACAATCCTTTTGGTTCCGATTGACTTTAATGTTAACGTTAAATCAGCTTCATTGCTAGCACTCCTCATAGACACCAATGCTTAGTGTTAGCTACGAGCTAACCACCTAAAAACCCACTGAAACACTGCGTCGTTACTTTAAGAAAGATAAGACTTCTTCAGGGAAAGAGGGTTTATGTCAGCGGTTCAGTGTGTGTGTGTGTGTGTGTGTGTGTGTGTGTGTGTGTGTGTGTGTGTGTGTGTCTGATGTAATAGGCATATCATTAAGAAGGAGGCAAGGATCATGTTCACACACACACAGTTTCCTGCAGGCTTAAATCTTTAGGCACAGTGAGTATCACTGTGGGGGGGTAAGAGAAACACTCTCACACACACACACACACACACACACCCTCCTTAGCGTATTATGGATTTGACCTCTAATATGTTAATTCTCAGGGCGCAGTGGGTTTTTCACCAGATGCACAAACACACCACTGAGCTGCTACACACTTGTTAATGAGGAGAAGAGCCTCGGCATCGAGCTGTCGGCGAATGTAAAAGAGTTCTTTAACTGGTTCTAAACTGGTCCCAGTACACACAGCAGCTGAATGTGTAATTGTTCCCATCTGGTCTGCAGAATGTTTAATATCTGTGTCTTTAGCATCTCTTTATGCAGTGTGTGTGTGTGTGTGTGTGTGTGTCAGTGTGTGTGTGAATGTGTGTGTGTGTGTGTTGTAGTTCCTGTATTCTTGTCTCAGTCGTGATCCATTGAGTCCTCCA
>NC_046980.1:1441756-1456756 GCF_009769545.1 Cyclopterus lumpus
TATCTCTATAATACAGTATTGATGCCCCTAGTGGACACCAGGAGTACAACATGTATTATCTCTATAATACAGTAGTGATGCCCCTAGTGGACACCAGGAGTACAACATGTATTATCTCTATAATACAGTATTGATGCCCCTAGTGGACACCAGGAGAACAACATGTATTATCTCTATAATACAGTAGTGATGCCCCTAGTGGACACCAGGAGAACAACATGTATTATCTCTATAATACAGTATTGATGCCCCTAGTGGACACCAGGAGTACAACATGTATTATCTCTATAATACAGTAGTGATGCCCCTAGTGGACACCAGGAGAACAACATGTATTATCTCTATAATACAGTAGTGATGCCCCTAGTGGACACCAGGAGAACAACATGTATTATCTCTATAATACAGTAGTGATGCCCCTAGTGGACACCAGGAGAACAACATGTATTATCTCTATAATACAGTAGTGATGCCCCTAGTGGACACCAGGAGAACAACATGTATTATCTCTATAATACAGTAGTGATGCCCCTAGTGGACACCAGGAGAACAACATGTATTATCTCTATAATACAGTAGTGATGCCCCTAGTGGACACCAGGAGAACAACATGTATTATCTCTATAATACAGTATTAATGCCCCTAGTGGACACCAGGAGAACAACATGTATTATCTCTATAATACAGTATTAATGCCCCTAGTGGACACCAGGAGAACAACATGTATTATCTCTATAATACAGTAGTGATGCCCCTAGTGGACACCAGGAGAACAACATGTATTATCTCTATAATACAGTATTGATGCCCCTAGTGGACACCAGGAGTACAACATGTATTATCTCTATAATACAGTAGTGATGCCCCTAGTGGACACCAGGAGAACAACATGTATTATCTCTATGATACAGTATTGATGCCCCTAGTGGACACCAGGAGAACAACATGTATTATCTCTATAATACAGTATTGATGCCCCTAGTGGACACCAGGAGAACAACACGTATTATCTCTATAATACAGTAGTGATGCCCCTAGTGGACACCAGGAGAACAACATGTATTATCTCTATAATACAGTATTGATGGTTTCAAAGGGGAAATTTGTGGGCCCGGTGGTCTGTATTTTGAGTTTATTATAGTCTTTTCTCTTAATGTGTGTCAGACAAAACAAAGCCCAACTTGTCCCGAGTGACCTGCCTGGTTCAAGGAAGCCTTGTGCCTTCAGGAGGTCATAAGAAGCTGACACACACACCTCCATGAATAATCCACACCAACGTGCACGCAGCGCTCACGCGTTTGTTGTTCGCTTTAAGAAGTCGTAACGGGCGGTTTGATGTGGAACTGGTGCAACACTCCATCAGGGAGCATTAATACTATAGCACCGCACACACACACTGCTACAGGCCCGTGGGCACACACACACACACACCACACACACACACACTTCCTTATCACACTGGCTGCATGCTGCGGCTGCTGCATTGCTTCACTGCGGCATCGCCTCCCTCCGTCTCTCATGTCGTCTCCTTCGGCCATAAAGTGAAGATAATCAATGCAGTCGGCAATAATGAAAATGTAAAGTTGTTGTTATTGTGAAGGTGTGTGTGTGTGTATGTCTGTGTGTGTGTGTCTGTGTGTGTGTGTGTCTGTGTGTGTGTGTGTCTGTGTGTGTGTGTATGTGTGTGTGTGTGTGTGTGTGTGTGTGTAGTTTAGCTGCACCCTCCAGGCTGTGTGTGTCTTTGTGTATGTTTGTGTCTGTGTCTGTGTGTGTCTGTGTGTGTCTGTGTGTGTGTGTCTGTGTGTCTGTGTCTGTGTGTGTGTGTGTGTGTGTGTGTCTGTGTGTCTGTGTCTGTGTGTGTGTGTGTGTGTGTCTGTGTCTGTCTGTGTCTGAGTGTGTGTCTGTGTGTGTGCGTGTAACTCTAACTGCCCTCTCATATCAACCACAAACCTGAGCTTCGTGTGTGTGTGTGTGTGTGCACATGTGTGTGTGAGGAGACGTGTTGAGGAGACGTGTAGAGGAGACGTGTAGAGGAGACGTGTAGAGGAGACGTGTTGAGGAGACGTGTAGAGGAGACGTGTTGAGGAGACGTGTTGAGGAGACGTGTTGAGGAGACGTGTTGAGGAGACGTGTAGAGGAGACGTGTTGAGGAGACGTGTTGAGGAGACGTGTAGAGGAGACGTGTTGAGGAGACGTGTTGAGGAGACGTGTTGAGGAGACGTGTTGAGGAGACGTGTTGAGGAGACGTGTTGAGGAGACGTGTTGAGGAGACGTGTTGAGGAGACGTGTTGAGGAGACGTGTTGAGGAGACGTGTAGAGGAGACGTGTTGAGGAGACGTGTTGAGGAGACGTGTAGAGGAGACGTGTTGAGGAGACGTGTTGAGGAGACGTGTTGAGGAGACGTGTTGAGGAGACGTGTAGAGGAGACGTGTTGAGGAGACGTGTTGAGGAGACGTGTAGAGGAGACGTGTTGAGGAGACGTGTTGAGGAGACGTGTTGAGGAGACGTGTAGAGGAGACGTGTTGAGGAGACGTGTTGAGGAGACGTGTTGAGGAGACGTGTTGAGGAGACGTGTTGAGGAGACGTGTTGAGGAGACGTGTTGAGGAGACATGTAGAGGAGACGTGTTGAGGAGACGTGTTGAGGAGACGTGTTGAGGAGACATGTAGAGGAGACGTGTTGAGGAGACGTGTTGAGGAGACATGTAGAGGAGACGTGTTGAGGAGACATCTTGCTCTGGATCTGCAGCGACAGATCGGGGCTAAAACCTTTAGGATTCTTATAACAAAGAAACGCTGAAAGCAGCCAAAAAAATAGATGCTACCAGAGTTTGATATAACACACAAACACACAAACACACTCAAACACACACACACACACAAACACACACTGAAAGACACACACTTGTATGCAGGAGTGTACATATATTTAAAAGCACTCACAGGCAGAGCTCATGTTAGCATAATCACTTTGACAATAAGCAGAGTATTTTCAAGGATAATGTGAGGATTCATCCAGAGACACACACACACACTGAGATAACACACACACACACAGAGATAACACACACACACACTGAGATAACACACACAGAGATAACACACACACACAGAGATAACACACACACATCAAGGAACGTAGCATTTGAAAGCCAAATCCTCAACGCCGCCGCAGCCCGCGGTGGCGTTTCATGATAGTACATAGTTACAGTCGTTACATTGTTACATTGTTACAGTTGTGACAGTCGTTATATTGTTACGTTGTTACAGTCGTTACATAGTTACAGTTGTTACATTGTTACAGTTGTTACATTGTTACAGTTGTTACATTGTTACAGTTGTTACAGTCGTTATGTTGTTACATTGTTACAGTTGTGACAGTCGTTATATTGTTACGTTGTTACAGTTGTTACATTGTTACAGTTGTTACATTGTTACATAGTTACAGTCGTTATGTTGTTACAGTCGTTACGTTGATACAGTCGTTACATTGTTAGTCGTTACATTGTTAGTCGTTACATTGTTACAGTCGTTACAGTTGTTAGTCGTTACAGTCGTTACATTGTTAGTCGTTACAGTTGTTACATTGTTACAGTCGTTACATTGTTACAGTTGTTACATTGTTACAGTTGTTACAGTCGTTACATTGTTACAGTTGTTACAGTCGTTATATTGTTACGTTGTTACAGTCGTTACATAGTTACAGTCGTTATATTGTTACGTTGTTACAGTCGTTACATAGTTACAGTCGTTATATTGTTACGTTGTTACAGTCGTTACATTGTTACATTGTTACAGTTGTTACAGTCGTTACATTGTTACAGTTGTTACATTGTTACAGTTGTTACAGTCGTTACATTGTTACAGTTGTTACATTGTTACAGTTGTTAGTCGTTATATTGTTACGTTGTTACATTCGTTACGTTGTTACAGTCGTTACATTGTTACAGTTGTTACATTGTTACAGTTGTTACAGTTGTTACAGTTGTTACAGTCGTTACATTGTTACGTTGTTACAGTCGTTACATAGTTACAGTCGTTATATTGTTACGTTGTTACAGTCGTTACATTGTTACAGTCGTTATATTGTTACGTTGTTACAGTCGTTACATAGTTACAGTCGTTACGTTGATACAGTTTTTACATTGTTAGTCGTTACATTGTTACAGTTGTTACAGTTGCATTGTAATGTTACAATACAAATGGTGATTGGTATTTATTCAAAATTACGATGTTATGGTTGTTACGTAAGGTTCTAACGGTTACAATGTTACATAAAAACCTAAGGACCTAAGATCAGTTGTTATTTATTTACACTAGTTACATTTGTTACGTTGTTATTTATTAGAGTTTTGATCTGTTTTTGTGGTTTGCAGAACAATATTTTCTCGTTCGGTTGATGAGCCACTCTGTTGCACTGGAGGTTCTTTTATTATTGAACATATCACCGTAGTTTGTGTTGAGTCGAGCCTACATTTGAATACATAATAGTGCATGAAACGTGTATGAATCCACAACTGAAAGAGGGAATATTGACTCTAGTTGGAGTAACGTTTGCTAGAAACTACAGTTCTCAACTTCAGATGAACATCTTCAACCTGACGAAGCTCAGTCAGGTTATGCATGACGGAGGTTATTGTGAGACGGACTAATAAGCATATATTCTTCAGCCGGCCACCAACCCAACCAGTTAGTGACCCAGGAAACCAGTCAGAAAACCAATAAACCAGCAAATGATGTCATGTATCCCTCCGGCACAGTAACGTGTGGAGGAGATGAGCTCGCTGCCTTAAGACTCTCCAAAAGAAATGGACATCTTCTCCATTTGGACTGAATTATTTGAATTTATGAATCAAAAGTCCCTCCACAGACACGTTGGGCCACAGAGCGCCACTTTAATCTGATGGCGTGCGCCGCTGCTTCGATGTTTGAGTCTAATTGAGAACACTAATCAGGATGTGATTCCAGTAATATCATCTATCATCTATCATAGTGTGTAATGAGTCACGAGCAGCCCCCCCCCCCCCCCCCCCCCCCCCGAGCTCCACTTGTACCCTCCGCTGCCTTAATCAATGCAGAAGCCAAACAAGTGTGTGTGTGTGTGTGTGTGTGTGTGTGTGTGTGTGTGTGTGTGTGTGTGTGTGTGTGTGTGTGTGTGTGTGTGTGTGTGTGTGTGTGTGTGTGTGTCTGGGGTCACATGATACGCCATCAGAGGATCTAGTTCTGCCCCCGAGTCGACCACCAGGTCCTCATCCAGCAGCAGAGAGTCTGGATCCAGAGTGGTCTCAATACCCCAGGGCTAGACCAGAATGTTCATGTCCTTAATGATGCTTTGACCTGGTTTGACCTTTGACCCCCTGCAGGGCGACCAGGTGTCTGCAGGCGAGAAGGCCAGAGTTTGTTTTGTTGTTTGTTTTTCTGTCCGAGAACTTTTCACACAAAGAAAAGTGAGTGTGTGTGTGTGTGTATGTGTGTGTACGTGCGTGTGCGTGTGCGAGTGAGTGAGTGGGTGTGTTTCTTCGTCGGAGAAGAGAATTTGCCAAGTCACGAGTTGTTTATCTTCCAGGCAGAAGGTCAAATATTTTCTAAATCTCCACCTGTGTCCTTCACAGACACACACACTCACACACTCACACACACTCACACACTCACACACACACACACACACACACACACACACATTTCATAGGATGTGACGTTGATCGATGATCCATATTCACAGATTGTTGTATCAACATGTTATTGTTGTTATTTACATAAAATACAAAAGAAAGTATTGCATTTTTATTGATTAAAACTAATGTTGTCAATAGTGTTAATGAAGTGTAATAATTATCTTAAAGCGTGAAGTGTAATAATTAAATAACAGATATTATATTTATATTCATCATTAATGTAAATAAAGTGTAATAATTAAATAAAATGCATTCTATTTATATTCATCATTAATTTTAATAAAGTGTAATAATGAGCTCAGATTAGTTAAACATCTCATAATTCATCTCTAAAACATCTGGATATATTCTAGTTTATCACCAACACTACAATTTACTAGATTAATTCAATTCAATTCAGTTTATTTTGTATAACCCAATCTGTACACATACGACATCCCTGACCTTTGACCTCACATCGGATCAGGAAAAACTCCCCAAAAATAACCTCACAGGGAAAAAAGTGAAGAACCCTTCTGTAGAGCAACAGAGGAGGATCCCTCTCCCCGGATGGACAGATGAATAGATGTCATGTGACCAGATGAACAGAGTTACAGAGTTACATAAACACATTACATGAATATGACAATGTATGAATGGAACTAGAGGAGGGGGCGGGGGCATCAGCAGGGCCAACGATTACATTCAGATTACACCTGAACGCATCACAAGAACGTTATCATTTACCTTCAGCCAGGAATTATTTTCACTGAGCAGAGCCTGAACGCATCATGAGAACGTTATCATTTACCTTCAGCCAGGAATTATTTTCACTGAGCAGAGCCTGAACGCATCATGAGAACGTTATCATTTACCTTCAGCCAGTACTCATGTTCACTGAGCAGAGCCTGAACGCACCATGAGAACGTTATCATTTACCTTCAGCCAGTACTCATGTTCACTGAGCAGAGCCTGAACGCATCATGAGAACGTTATCATTTACCTTCAGCCAGTACTCGTGTTCACTGAGCGGAGCCTGAACGCATCATGAGAACGTTATCATTTACCTTCAGCCAGTACTCATGTTCACTGAGCAGAGCCTGAACGCATCATGAGAACGTTATCATTTACCTTCAGCCAGTACTCATGTTCACTGAGCAGAGCCTGAACGCATCATGAGAACGTTATCATTTACCTTCAGCCAGTACTCATGTTCACTGAGCAGAGCCTGAACGCACCATGAGAACGTTATCATTTACCTTCAGCCAGTACTCATGTTCACTGAGCAGAGCCTGAACGCACCATGAGAACGTTATCATTTACCTTCAGCCAGTACTCATGTTCACTGAGCGGAGCCTGAACGCACCATGAGAACGTTATCATTTACCTTCAGCCAGTACTCATGTTCACTGAGCAGAGCCTGAACGCACCATGACAACGTTATCATTTACCTTCAGCCAGTACTCATGTTCACTGAGCGGAGCCTGAACGCACCATGACAACGTTATCATGTACCTTCAGCCAGTACTCATGTTCACTGAGCAGAGCCTGAACGCATCATGAGAACGTTATCATTTACCTTCAGCCAGTACTCATGTTCACTGAGCGGAGCCTGAACGCACCATGACAACGTTATCATTTACCTTCAGCCAGTACTCATGTTCACTGAGCAGAGCCTGAACGCACCATGACAACGTTATCATTTACCTTCAGCCAGTACTCATGTTCACTGAGCGGAGCCTGAACGCACCATGACAACGTTATCATGTACCTTCAGCCAGTACTCATGTTCACTGAGCAGAGCCTGAACGCACCATGACAACGTTATCATTTACCTTCAGCCAGTACATCTTGCCCCTCCATCTTGCCCCATCTTGCTCCTCCATCTTGCTCCTCCATCTTGCCCCTCCATCTTGCTCCTCCATCTTGCTCCTCCATCTTGCTCCTCCATCTTGCCCCTCCATCTTGCCCCTCCATCTTGCTCCTCCATCTTGCCCCTCCATCTTGCTCCTCCATCTTGCCCCCCCCCATCTTGCTCCTCCATCTTGCCCCATCTTGCTCCTCCATCTTGCCCCTCCATCTTGCTCCTCCATCTTGCTCCTCCATCTTGCTCCTCCATCTTGCTCCTCCATCTTGCCCCATCTTGCTCCTCCATCTTGCTCCTCCATCTTGCTCCTCCATCTTACCCCTCCATCTTGCTCCTCCATCTTGCTCCTCCATCTTGCTCCTCCATCTTGCCCCTCCATCTTGCTCCTCCATCTTGCTCCTCCATCTTGCTCCTCCATCTTGCTCCCCCATCTTGTTCCTCCATCTTGTTCCTCCATCTTACCCCTCCATCTTGCTCCTCCATCTTGTTCCTCCATCTTGCTCCTCCATCTTGTTCCTCCATCTTGTTCCTCCATCTTGCTCCTCCATCTTGTTCCTCCATCTTGTTCCTCCATCTTGCTCCTCCATCTTGTTCCTCCATCTTGTTCCTCCATCTTGCTCCTCCATCTTGTTCCTCCATCTTGCTCCTCCATCTTGCCCCTCCATCTTGCTCCTCCATCTTGCCCCTCCATCTTGCTCCTCCATCTTGCCCCCCCCCATCTTGCTCCTCCATCTTGCCCCATCTTGCTCCTCCATCTTGCCCCTCCATCTTGCTCCTCCATCTTGCTCCTCCATCTTGCTCCTCCATCTTGCTCCTCCATCTTGCCCCATCTTGCTCCTCCATCTTGCTCCTCCATCTTGCTCCTCCATCTTACCCCTCCATCTTGCTCCTCCATCTTGCTCCTCCATCTTGCTCCTCCATCTTGCCCCTCCATCTTGCTCCTCCATCTTGCTCCTCCATCTTGCTCCTCCATCTTGCTCCCCCATCTTGTTCCTCCATCTTGTTCCTCCATCTTACCCCTCCATCTTGCTCCTCCATCTTGTTCCTCCATCTTGCTCCTCCATCTTGTTCCTCCATCTTGTTCCTCCATCTTGCTCCTCCATCTTGTTCCTCCATCTTGCTCCTCCATCTTGCTCCTCCATCTTGCTCCTCCATCTTGCTCCTCCATCTTGCCCCTCCATCTTGCTCCTCCATCTTGCTCCTCCATCTTGCTCCTCCATCTTGCTCCCCCATCTTGTTCCTCCATCTTGTTCCTCCATCTTACCCCTCCATCTTGCTCCTCCATCTTGTTCCTCCATCTTGCTCCTCCATCTTGTTCCTCCATCTTGTTCCTCCATCTTGCTCCTCCATCTTGTTCCTCCATCTTGCTCCTCCATCTTGTTCCTCCATCTTGCTCCTCCATCTTACCCCTCCATCTTGCTCCTCCATCTTGTTCCTCCATCTTACCCCTCCATCTTGCTCCTCCATCTTGTTCCTCCATCTTGCTCCTCCTCCATCTTGCTGAATCTATTGCTGTATTTACAACAAAGAAACACTTTTCTTTCCTGTGAGTCAAAGACGAGAATCCAAAACTAATTATATTTTTATTGCAAATGGGGGGAGGGGGGAGGAAAGGGGGGGGGGGGGGGGGCGGAGGAGCCCGTCCAATCAATACGGAGAGAAAGATTATTCCTGATCAATACGAGAGCTAATCGTTTAACCTCGTTTAAAGGGATATACACATGTGTATTTATATAGGTACACACACTTAAAGGGATATACACATGTGTATTTACATAGGCACACACACTTAAAGGGATATACACACGTGTATTTACATAGGCACACACACTTAAAGGGATATACACACGTGTATTTACATAGGCACACACACACACTTAAAGGGATATACACATGTGTATTTATATAGGTACACACACTTAAAGGGATATACACATGTTTATATAGGTACACACACTTATAGGGATATACACATGTGTATTTACATAGGCACACACACTTAAAGGGATATACACACGTGTATTTACATAGGCACACACACACACTTAAAGGGATATACACATGTGTATTTATATAGGTACACACACTTAAAGGGATATACACACGTGTATTTACATAGGCACACACACACACTTAAAAGGAAATATACACATGTGTATTTATATAGGTACACACACTTAAAGGGATATACACATGTGTATTTATATAGGTACACACACTTAAAGGGATATACATATGTGTATTTACATAGGCACACACACACACTTAAAGGTATATACACATGTGTATTTATATAGGTACACACACTTAAAGGGATATACACATGTTTATATAGGTACACACACTTATAGGGATATACACATGTGTATTTACATAGGCACACACACACACTTAAAGGGATATACACATGTGTATATAGGTACACACACTTAAAGGTATATACACATGTGTATTTATATAGGTACACACACTTAAAGGGATATACACATGTGTATTTATATAGGCACACACACTTAATGGTATATACACATGTGTATTTACATAGGCACACACACACACTTAAAGGGATATACACATGTTTATATAGGTACACACACTTAAAGGTATATACACATGTGTATTTATATAGGTACACACACTTAAAGGGATATACATATGTGTATTTATATAGGTACACACACTTAAAGGGATATACACATGTTTATATAGGTACACACACTTATAGGGATATACACATGTGTATTTACATAGGCACACACACACACTTAAAGGGATATACACATGTGTATATAGGTACACACACTTAAAGGTATATACACATGTGTATTTATATAGGTACACACACTTAAAGGGATATACACATGTGTATTTATATAGGCACACACACTTAATGGTATATACACATGTGTATTTACATAGGCACACACACACACTTAAAGGGATATACACATGTTTATATAGGTACACACACTTAAAGGTATATACACATGTGTATTTATATAGGTACACACACTTAAAGGGATATACATATGTGTATTTATATAGGTACACACACTTAAAGGTATATACACATGTGTATTTATATAGGTACACACACTTAAAGGGATATACATATGTGTATTTATATAGGTACACACTGTTGTGGAGTACAACCCAACAATTAATGAGCAAACGGAGTCCGGTGAAGTAAAGTTAGTTCTCAATATTTATTCAATAATAAAAGCAGAGTTAATGCTCCCGTACAGTTAAACGTGCACGGTCCTAAGATGAACATCCAACAGGGTTGAGTGTCCAAGGAAAAGGCGCTTAAACAGAGTGCGCGGAAGCTTCATATAGGATTCCTCTTATGAGGTCCTATTGGGTTAAAAGTCAAAACTGATGCAGACGGGGCATGGTTTACTCCACGTCATCCGGTAGGAGCACTGGGTATCTTCCACCCACACTGGCTTCACGTCCCGGCTCCTTCTTATCAGTGTGTGAGCATGTTGTCGGGGTGCGAAGGTGGGGGCATGATCGGAGCTGGTATAATTCAGTCTCGCAGGATGGGGTGCCCTTGACTAAGGGCTGGGATTCTCCTTTGTATCTCTTTTCTCCTTTGCCCCAGTTTAGATAAGGGCAGTGTGTGCGTTGGGACCGGACGCTCCCTTCTGAGTTCGGCCTTGGGCTCTCGTAACACGGCGCGAACTTACGTGACCTTAACGCTAGGGTCAATGCTGTGTGTGTTGTTTAGGCTGAAGCAAGCTAGTGCAGATTTACCTTAATGCTGTATTAAAGCTCTATAACACACTTAAAGGGATATACACATGTGTATTTATATAGGTACACACACTTAAAGGTATATACACATGTGTATTTATATAGGTACACACACTTAAAGGGATATACACATGTGTATTTATATAGGTACACACACTTAAAGGGATATACACATGTGTATTTACATAGGCACACACACACTTAAAGGGATATACACATGTGTATTTATATAGGTACACACACTTAAAGGGATATACACATGTGTATTTACATAGGCACACACACACTTAAAGGGATATACACATGTGTATTTATATAGGTACACACACTTAAAGGGATATACACATGTGTATTTATATAGGCACACACACTTAATGGTATATACACATGTGTATTTGTATAGGTACACACACTTAAAGGTATATACACATGTGTATTTATATAGGCACACACACTTAATGGTATATACACATGTGTATTTGTATAGGTACACACACTTAAAGGTATATACACATGTGTATTTGTATAGGTACACACACTTAAAGGGATATACACATGTGTATTTACATAGGCACACACACACTTAAAGGGATATACACATGTGTATTTATATAGGTACACACACTTAAAGGGATATACACATGTGTATTTACATAGGCACACACACACTTAAAGGGATATACACATGTGTATTTATATAGGTACACACACTTAAAGGGATATACACATGTGTATTTATATAGGCACACACACTTAATGGTATATACACATGTGTATTTGTATAGGTACACACACTTAAAGGTATATACACATGTGTATTTATATAGGCACACACACTTAATGGTATATACACATGTGTATTTGTATAGGTACACACACTTAAAGGTATATACACATGTGTATTTGTATAGGTACACACACTTAAAGGGATATACACATGTGTATTTACATAGGCACACACACACTTAAAGGGATATACACATGTGTATTTATATAGGTACACACACTTAAAGGGATATACACATGTGTATTTATATAGGCACACACACTTAATGGTATATACACATGTGTATTTGTATAGGTACACACACTTAAAGGGATATACACATGTGTATTTACATAGGCACACACACACTTAAAGGTATATACACATGTGTATTTATATAGGTACACACACTTAAAGGGATATACACATGTGTATTTACATAGGCACACACACACTTAAAGGGATATACACATGTGTATTTATATAGGTACACACACTTAAAGGGATATACACATGTGTATTTATATAGGCACACACACTTAATGGTATATACACATGTGTATTTGTATAGGTACACACACTTAAAGGTATATACAAATGTGTATTTGTATAGGTACACACACTTAAAGGGATATACACATGTGTATTTACATAGGTACACACACTTAAAGGTATATACACATGTGTATTTGTATAGGTACACACACTTAAAGGTATATACACATGTGTATTTGTATAGGTACACACACTTTAAGGGATATACACATGTGTATTTATATAGGTACACACACTTAAAGGTATATACACATGTGTATTTGTATAGGTACACACACTTAAAGGGATATACACATGTGTATTTACATAGGCACACACACACTTAAAGGTATATACACATGTGTATTTATATAGGTACACACACTTAAAGGGATATACATATGTGTATTTACATAGGCACACACACACTTAAAGGGATATACACATGTGTATTTATATAGGTACACACACTTAAAGGGATATACACATGTGTATTTATATAGGCACACACACTTAATGGTATATACACATGTGTATTTGTATAGGTACACACACTTAAAGGTATATACAAATGTGTATTTGTATAGGTACACACACTTAAAGGGATATACACATGTGTATTTACATAGGTACACACACTTAAAGGTATATACACATGTGTATTTGTATAGGTACACACACTTAAAGGTATATACACATGTGTATTTGTATAGGTACACACACTTTAAGGGATATACACATGTGTATTTATATAGGTACACACACTTAAAGGACACTCAATGTTTCATCCTCGACCTCGGTGACCTTTGACCCCGGAGTCACACCCTGAGAGGTGTTAATGGGCCGCGGGCTGTAAATATGCAGCCAGGTCTGGTCAGAGTGACGTCCCCATAAAACCAAATGGCATCGTCAATTATGTTATATTTATATTTATATTTATGTCATATGTTATATTTCCCCCCAGATTATGTTTGTTTTTACTAGACCTCTGTCCATGTCCTGTGTTGCTTTACTCACGCACATTTAATTATATAACAAACATACTTCTACATACCAAAATGTATATTCTGTCGCCGCGCGCCGTCTCCTCATTTTCAAATATTGAATCCCTCAGATCTGTTTTTTTATTTCATCGTGTTCATTCGTTGGTTTTTATTCCCCGAACCATCTGTGGCTCATAACTGTAGAGGCCGCCTGCTGCCTGGGGCGGAGCGGCATCTCGCGGGAAACCGTGTGTGTGTGTGTGTGTGTGTGTGTGTGTGTGTGTGTGTGTGTGTGTGTGTGTGTGTGTGTGTGTGTGTGTGTGTGTGTGTGTGTGTGTGTGTGTGTGTTTAAAGAAGGACCATGCCGAAACAGAATGTGAAACATTTGGGTTGAATCCGCTGAAGTGTGTTTTGTGTTTTTATTTGTATTTGATCAAATATATCTGCAGCTCGTCGGGTTCGTTGTTTGGTTGGGAATTGTTTGTGGTTGCCATGACGATTGGCGTTCATTGCCATCATTTTCTCTCCTGGACTTCTGGCTGCTGATGAAAGAGTTGAGTGTTTGATAGCTTTTTGTTTTCTGGTTCAAGATGCTGGGGGGGGGGGCTGGGGGGGGGCATTAACATCCATCTGAAGGTAATGAGTTTCTCAGCACTCGGCTCATTCAGCCGGGGGGGGAGGGGGCGAGGGGGTGGGGGGGGTCTCTGTGATCATCAGCTGCACCAGGATTCAGAGGACGTGTTCTGATCAGCGGCTCCAGTTTGGATCCGAGGCTTGAACAGAGATTAGTTACACGGCATCAGTAGGGGGGACCCCCAGAACCTGGTTCTCTAAGGGAACCAGTTCTCTATTGGTAGAAACCTCAGAGTATTGATGAGGTCCTGAGCTATCGGTTCTGTAGACGCCCCGGAGGGAGACGTCCTCCTCTCAGGCCTCCTCTCTCTGTCTCTTTGTCTCTTTGTCTCCCTGTCTCTTTGTCTCTTAGTCTCTCCATCTGTCTGTCTCTTTGTCTCTATGTCTCTCTGTCTCCCTTCCTCTCTGTCTCCCTGCCTCTTTGTCTCTGTCTCTTTGTATCTCTGTCTCCCTGTTTCCTTGCCTCTTTCTATCTCTGTATCTTTGTCTCATTGTCTCTTTGTATCTTTGTCTCTCTGTCTCCCTGTCTCCTTGCCTCTTTGTATCTCTGTATCTTTGTCTCTATGTCTCTTTGTCTCTTTGTCTCTCCGTCTGTCTGTCTCTCTCAGACAGGATAAGGGAGATTTCTCTCTCCCTCTATGACTCCTCCCTCCTTAACTCTCTGACTCCTCCCTCCCTAACTCTCTGACTCCTCCCCCCTCTCTGACTGATAGATAAGGCTTGTGTTTGGTATTTTGTTTTGTTCAGATTCTAACATATTGATCCAGAGGAATTACTTGTTATGAATTCTCAATTAAGTAAGAAGAAC
>NC_046980.1:1464256-1466756 GCF_009769545.1 Cyclopterus lumpus
TGAAAACGCTCGATAAAAATGAGGAAGATTTCTCTGTGTATGTGTGTGTGTGTGTGTGTGTGTGTGTGTGTGTGTGTGTGTGTGTGTGTGTGTGTGTGTGTGTGTGTGTGTGTGTGTGTGTGTGTGTGTGTGTGTGTGTGTGGCATGCTGGTGTGACACATTTTAGAATTCTGCCATGCGAGTGTGATACCACCTCTGTCTGAGGGAGTGTGTGTGTGTTCTGGTATTTCTATCCTTGTGAGGACAGAGGTTGTGTTTTAAGGGTAAAAGGTTAGTTCAAAGTCAAAGGGAAGGAACTAAGGAATCCACTAAGTCAATAAGGACACAAAGAGTGTAAATATCACATTCAATGTGGCACCTCCTCGTGTTTTATCAGGACATTTCATGCTCATATTGTTACTGAACCATCACCTGGCACACACACACACACACACACACACACACACACACTGCTTGGTTTCATTAACATGTGATTGAATACAGACACACAAAGAGGCACCACTTACTGCAAACAATGAGGGCTACTGTGTAATATCATGTCCCTCACACACATTCTGACACACACTCACACATTATTACACACACACATTATTACACACACACACATTCTGACACACACTCACACATTATTACACACACACATTATTACACACACACACACATTCTGACACATAAATCAGAGTAGTGTGTGCACAGTATGTGACCCTTTTCTCTCTCCAGCACACTGACTTGTCATTACACACACACACACACACACACACACACACACACACACACACACATAGTATTGGTCTGGAAACAATCTTCTCCACCCCTGTTGGTTACCCAAACATTGGTTGCCATGGCAATGGGACAGCGTGATGTACAGCCGTGTGTGAGTGTGTGTGTGTGTGTTTATATTATTAAATCTTCATCACATTTAAAAGCAGATTGGTGTTACTGAGCATTTGTTCTGATTTGATGGATTTATTTGCATAATTAGAGGCGGAGCTTCCAATGGAGTCGGAACTGACAGCAAGGAGGGAGGAAGGAGGAGGAGGAAAGAGACAGCGAGGAGGGAGGAAGGAGACAGTTAGCAATGAGGAAGGAGGCATTGAGCAATGAGGAAGGAGGCAGTGAGGAGTGAGGAAGGAGGCAGTGAGGAAGGAGGAAGGAGGCATTGAGCAATGAGGAAGAAGGCAGTGAGGAGTGAGGAAGGAGGCATTGAGCAGTGAGGAAGGAGGCAGTGAGGAGTGAGGAAGGAGGCAGTGAGGAAGGAGGAAGGAGGCATTGAGCAATGAGGAAGAAGGCAGTGAGGAGTGAGGAAGGAGGCAGTGAGGAAGGAGGAAGGAGGCATTGAGCAATGAGGAAGGAGGCAGTGAGGAGTGAGGAAGGAGGCAGTGAGGAAGGAGGCATTGAGCAATGAGGAAGGAGGCAATGAGGAGTGAGGAAGGAGGCATTAAGCAATGAGGAAGGAGGCAGTGAGGAGTGAGGAAGGAGGCATTGAGCAATGAGGAAGGAGGCATTGAGGAGTGAGGAAGGAGGCATTAAGCAATGAGGAAGAAGGCAGTGAGGAGTGAGGAAGGAGGCATTGAGCAGTGAGGAAGGAGGCAGTGAGGAAGGAGGAAGGAGGCATTGAGCAATGAGGAAGGAGGCAGTGAGGAGTGAGGAAGGAGGCAGTGAGGAAGGAGGCATTGAGCAATGAGGAAGGAGGCAATGAGGAGTGAGGAAGGAGGCATTAAGCAATGAGGAAGGAGGCAGTGAGGAGTGAGGAAGGAGGCATTGAGCAATGAGGAAGGAGGCAGTGAGGAGTGAGGAAGGAGGCAGTGAGGAAGGAGGAAGGAGGTATTGAGCAATGAGGAAGGAGGCAGTGAGGAGTGAGGAAGGAGGCAGTGAGGAAGGAGGCATTAAGCAATGAGGAAGGAGGCAGTGAGGAGTGAGGAAGGAGGCAGTGAGGAAGGAGGAAGGAGGCATTGAGCAATGAGGAAGGAGGCAATGAGGAGTGAGGAAGGAGGCATTGAGCAATGAGGAAGGAGGCAGTGAGGAGTGAGGAAGGAGGCATTGAGGAGTGAGGAAGGAGGCATTGAGGAGTGAGGAAGGAGGCAGTGAGGAGTGAGCAAGGAGGCATTGAGCAATGAGGAAGGAGGCATTGAGCAGTGAGGAAGGGGGCAGTGAGGAGTGAGGAAGGAGGCATTGAGCAATGAGGAAGGAGGCAGTGAGGAGTGAGGAAGGAGGCAGTGAGGAAGGAGGCATTAAGCAATGAGTAAGGAGGCAGTGAGGAGTGAGGAAGGAGGAGGGAGGAAGGAGACAGTTAGCAATGAGGAAGGAGGCATTGAGCAGTGAGGAAGGAGGCAGTGAGGAGTGAGGAAGGAGGCAGTGAGGAGTGAGGAAGGAGGCAGTGAGGAGTGAGGAGAGAGGAAGGAGGAAGGAGGAAGGAGGCAGTGAGGAGTGAGGAAGGAGGCAGTGAGGAGTGAGGAAGGAGGCAGTGAGGAAGGAGGCATTGAGGAAGGAGGACGGAGGC
>NC_046980.1:1471756-1481756 GCF_009769545.1 Cyclopterus lumpus
TAGTTATAGAGCATATAGAGTAGTTATAGAGTAGTTACAGACCATATAGAGTAGTTATAGAGCATATAGAGTAGTTATAGAGTAGTTACAGACCATATAGAGTAGTTATAGAGCATATAGAGTAGTTATAGAGTAGTTACAGAGCATATAGAGTAGTTATAGAGTAGTTATAGAGCATATAGAGTAGTTATATAGCATATAGAGTAGTTACAGAGCATATAGAGTACAGAGCATATAGAGTAGTTATGGAGCGTCTTTGATGATCATATAGAGTATTTATAAAGCGTAAGTTATAGAGCGCAAGCAGAACTGAAGGTAGGATGCATCCAATCACGTCACGATGCATTCAAGCTCATTTAGTTTTAGTGTTTGTCGTGAAACTTAAAACGGAATGAATTTGGTAATTAAGGAGTTTAAGTAGAGGAGATATTTACCTTCACCGTGTGACGTGTCTGTTGTTTAGTTAAGTGTGTTCTTTTCCTGTATAACAACCGCTCACTCCAAGGATTAGTGTGGTATGTACTTCACACGGTCATGTGGTGTAGAGCTCAACGGTAAAACACTGTTTGATTGACAGGTCATCTCCAGGAAGTGCAGCACAGAGGTAGAAAGAAAAGAGACGTTACATCAGAGTCGGTGTAATGGACTTTGTGTGCAATTTGAATCATATTTTCTTTATGCAACACCTAATACGACTGCCCAGACAAGAGCACTTTAAAGTTGGCAGAGGGGGAAAAGCACTCAACAGCTGGCAACGCGCACAGGAATCAAATCAAAGCACATATTCCTGAAGTGACAACAGCAGAAAGGCTGCTGTTGATTTGGGATTCAGGTTGAACTGCTGCTCCCCTCAGTTCTGTCTTCCTCTTCTCTTCAGTGGGATCACACCTGTCCTTCTCTTCCTCTTCCTCCTCCTCCTCTTCCTCTTCCTCCTGCCCTGTTAAGAGAAGAGCTCCTCGTGCTCCCAGCTTTCTTCTCGTGTTTACAAATGTCACCCATTGCACACAAACACAGACATATGGAGATGATATTCCAGAGTGACGGGCGTTCGGCTCTGAACTTTACTACTTCCTGTTTGACCCTCGGGGCGAACTAAAGCCTCCACGGCCGACGGCTCAGAGTTTAATACCGACAGCGTTCAAAAAGACTGTTTCCAATGCATGGTAATATTCCACTATCATTGTGCATGTGCTCCATGTTTACATTCAGAGTCTCAATCTGGGCTTTATGGCGTTGAACAGGAAGCCGACAGCTTGACGGCTTCAGTCGAGAAGCAGCGGCCGAAAGAAAAGAAGCATTATTAAGAAACGCGCCATGAAGGACTTGAGATCAACAGGTGGTTTCTGTGCAGATATCACGATGCAAATATCACGATGCAGATATCACGATGCAAATATCACGATGCAAATATCACGATGCAAATATCACGATGCAAATATCACGATGCAAATATCACGATGCAGATATCACGATGCAAATATCACGATGCAAATATCACGATGCAGATATCACGATGCAAATATCACGATGCAGATATCACGATGCAGATATCACGATGCAGATATCACGATGCAAATATCACGATGCAGATATCACGATGCAGATATCACGATGCAAATATCACGATGCAGATATCACGATGCAGATATCACGATGCAGATATCACGATGCAAATATCACGATGCAGATATCACGATGCAGATATCACGATGCAGATATAACGATGCAAATATCACGATGCAGATATCACGATGCAGATATCACGATGCAGATATCACGATGCAAATATCACGATGCAGATATCACGATGCAGATATCACGATGCAGATATCACGATGCAAATATCACGATGCAAATATCACGATGCAGATATCACGATGCAGATATCACGATGCAAATATCACGATGCAGATATCACGATGCAGATATCACGATGCAGATATCACGATGCAAATATCACGATGCAAATATCACGATGCAAATATCACGATGCAGATATCACGATGCAGATATCACGATGCAAATATCACGATGCAAATTGCAAATATCACGATGCAGATATCACGATGCAGATATCACGATGCAGATATCACGATGCAAATATCACGATGCAGATATCACGATGCAGATATCACGATGCAAATATCACGATGCAGATATCACGATGCAGATATAACGATGCAAATATCACGATGCAGATATCACGATGCAGATATCACGATGCAAATATCACGATGCAGATATCACGATGCAGATATCACGATGCAGATATCACGATGCAGATATCACGATGCAGATATCACGATGCAGATATCACGATGCAGATATCACGATGCAGATATCACGATGCAAATATCACGATGCAGATATCACGATGCAGATATCACGATGCAGATATAACGATGCAAATATCACGATGCAGATATCACGATGCAGATATCACGATGCAGATATCACGATGCAAATATCACGATGCAGATATCACGATGCAGATATCACGATGCAGATATCACGATGCAGATATCACGATGCAAATATCACGATGCAAATATCACGATGCAGATATCACGATGCAGATATCACGATGCAAATATCACGATGCAGATATCACGATGCAGATATCACGATGCAGATATCACGATGCAAATATCACGATGCAAATATCACGATGCAAATATCACGATGCAGATATCACGATGCAGATATCACGATGCAAATATCACGATGCAAATTGCAAATATCACGATGCAGATATCACGATGCAGATATCACGATGCAGATATCACGATGCAAATATCACGATGCAGATATCACGATGCAGATATCACGATGCAAATATCACGATGCAGATATCACGATGCAGATATCACGATGCAGATATCACGATGCAAATATCACGATGCAGATATCACGATGCAGATATCACGATGCAGATATCACGATGCAGATATCACGATGCAGATATCACGATGCAGATATCACGATGCAAATATCACGATGCAAATATCACGATGCAGATATCACGATGCAGATATCACGATGCAGATATCACGATGCAAATATCACGATGCAGATATCACGATGCAGATATCACGATGCAAATATCACGATGCAGATATCACGATGCAAATATCACGATGCAAATATCACGATGCAGATATCACGATGCAGATATCACGATGCAGATATCACGATGCAAATATCACGATGCAGATATCACGATGCAAATATCACGATGCAGATATCACGATGCAAATATCACGATGCAGATATCACGATGCAAATATCACGATGCAGATATCACGATGCAGATATCACGATGCAGATATCACGATGCAAATATCACGATGCAGATATCACGATGCAGGTCTCTTGGAGGGATAAAAGATTGTGTTTGTCGGGTCCAACACCGGTTAGACCAGTTAGACCTGTTACACCAGTTAGACCAGTTAGACCTGTTACACCAGTTAGACCAGTTAGACCTGTTACACTAGTTAGACCTGTTACACAAGTTAGACCTGTTACACAAGTTAGACCAGTTAGACCGGTTACACCAGTTAGACCAGTTAGACCTGTTACACCAGTTAGACCTGTTACACCAGTTAGACCTGTTACACAAGTTAGACCAGTTAGACCTGTTACACCAGTTAGACCTGTTACACAAGTTAGACCAGTTAGACCTGTTACACTAGTTAGACCTGTTACACAAGTTAGACCTGTTACACAAGTTAGACCAGTTAGACCGGTTACACCAGTTAGACCTGTTACACCAGTTAGACCAGTTAGACCTGTTACACCAGTTAGACCTGTTACACAAGTTAGACCAGTTAGACCTGTTACACCAGTTAGACCTGTTACACAAGTTAGACCAGTTAGACCGGTTACACCAGTTAGACCGGTTACACAAGTTAGACCAGTTAGACCGGTTACACCAGTTAGACCAGTTAGATCAGTTAGACCAGTTAGACCTGTTACACCAGTTAGACCAGTTAGACCTGTTACACCAGTTAGACCAGTTAGACCTGTTACACTAGTTAGACCTGTTACACAAGTTAGACCTGTTACACAAGTTAGACCAGTTAGACCGGTTACACCAGTTAGACCTGTTACACCAGTTAGACCAGTTAGACCTGTTACACCAGTTAGACCTGTTACACCAGTTAGACCTGTTACACAAGTTAGACCAGTTAGACCTGTTACACCAGTTAGACCTGTTACACAAGTTAGACCAGTTAGACCGGTTACACCAGTTAGACCGGTTACACAAGTTAGACCAGTTAGACCGGTTACACCAGTTAGACCAGTTAGATCAGTTAGACCAGTTAGACCTGTTACACCAGTTAGACCTGTTACACAAGTTAGACCAGTTAGACCGGTTACACCAGTTAGACCGGTTACACCAGTTAGACCTGTTACACCAGTTAGACCTGTTACACCAGTTAGACCGGTTACACCAGTTAGACCTGTTACACAAGTTAGACCAGTTAGACCGGTTACACCAGTTAGACCAGTTAGATCAGTTAGACCAGTTAGACCTGTTACACCAGTTAGACCTGTTACACAAGTTAGACCAGTTAGACCGGTTACACCAGTTAAACTGATTACACCAGTTACACCGGTTAGCCACATGAACAACTGAGAAGAAATATATTATTTTTCAGAATAAGGGCAAAAAGTGAACGTAGTCGTTGTTGTCATAACTTCTGCCATTTATAGAATAAAATCTGTTGTTTTCTTTTCAGCAGCATGTGTTTCAGAAGAAGTAAAACATGGAACGTTTGCACATTGAGAAAGCATCAAAAACACTGAAGTCTTTCACGAGGTTGAAAATAATCTGGAGGAAAAAAACCATTAAAAAACCCAATTGGTTGATCTGAAAAGATGCTTCAGCTGGGCTCATGAAATATTAATGTTCTGGAGGAACACGGCTCACAGGAACTAAATACTTCATCTCGTCTCCTGATATTACAAATAAAATCTGTCACGATAACAGAATCCTAAATTATGATGGAGTCACAACGTCTTCAGTCTGAATCCTAACAGACGAAGCTCCTCCCTCTTAAACAAAGCTCCTCCCTCTTAAAGCCGCAGGACGTTAATGCTCGTTACGCAGTTACGCAACACCTCGTTGTCAAATAGATTGCACAGATCGGTGCGATAAGGACACTGTGTGTGTGTGTGTGTGTGTGTGTGTGTGTGTGTGTGTGTGTGTGTGTGTGTGTGTTCATCTATTATCTCCTCTCATCTCATGTGACACAACGCTGTGCAAACAACCTTCAAACTCAGTCAAACGTGCTTTTAGTAATATGTGTGTTAATAACTTGGAGGCGAATACCATTTATTTATTTATTTATTTATTTATTTATTTATTTATTTATTCATTCATTTATTTTTAACAAAAGAGAACCAAACACAGGTGGTAACAGCCCGGCACAGTGTTGTAAAAAAGTGTTTATGCCCTTAAACTCTACTGGGTACACTCATTAAAAGACACACACACACACACACACCCACAAACACGCACATACACGCACATACACACACAAAGTGGTGCTATCAGGCTGTGTGTGTTTACCAGGCATCCGCAGTGTTTATAGTGATGAGGGGATCAAAGACACATTATCACACCTCCGGGACACACACACACACACACACACGCACACACACAAACACACACACACACACACAAGCACACACACAAACACACACACGCACACAAACACACACACACACACACAAACACACACACACACAAACACACACACACGCACACACACACACAGACACACACACACACACACACACACAAACACACACACACACAAACACACACACACGCACACACACACACACAGACACACACACACACACACACACACACAAACACACACACACACAAACACACACACACGCACACACACACACACAGACACACACACACACACACACACAGACACACACACACACACACAGACACAAACACACACACCCACACACACACTGAGGTCTGCAGTGGGTTCCTCTGGGCTGTGTATATGTAAGTACACAAAGATTAAACATTACCTGTCAGGAGGATTATGAATCACATTCTACCTTTTCTTCTATATTCTATCATCCGTACGTTGGAGAATCCTCAAGCAGCTGGAAGGGATTCGTATTAAATGCTAAATATCTCAATTGTTTTGACACATTCTGCATGTAGAACAACTGCATTTTAATAAATAAGTATATTTAAAATGTGACAGTTCACAGTCATGCACTAATATATTTTAACGTGCACTATCTAACGTGCACTATGTGTAACACTAACGAGGCATTCATCAGTCTTGTATTTACACATTTTATTTGTGCATACAGAAAGAATTAATATATAAATATATATATATATATATATATATATATATATATATATATATATTTATCTTGTTCACTCTCTAACTGTTGGTGGTTTAGTGGTCTAGACCTAACTGTTGGTGGTTTAGAGGTCTAGACCTAACTGTTGGGGGTTTAGTGGTCTAGACCTAACTGTTGGTGGTTTAGAGGTCTAGACCTAACTGTTGGTGGTTTAGTCTAGACCTAACTGTGGGTGGTTTAGAGGTCTAGACCTAACTGTTGGTGGTTTAGAGGTCTAGACCTAACTGTTGGGGGTTTAGTGGTCTAGACCTAACTGTTGGTGGTTTAGAGGTCTAGACCTAACTGTTTGTGGTTTAGAGGTCTAGACCTAACTGTTGGTGGTTTAGTGGTCTAGACCTAACTGTTGGTGGTTTAGAGGTCTAGACCTAACTGTTGGTGGTTTAGTCTAGACCTAACTGTTGATGGTTTAGAGGTCTAGACCTAACTGTTGGTGGTTTAGAGGTCTAGACCTAACTGTTGGTGGTTTAGTCTAGACCTAGCTGTTCGTGGTTTAGAGGTCTAGACCTATCTGTTGGCGGTTTAGTCTAGACATAACTGTTGGTGGTTTAGTCTAGACCTAGCTGTTGGTGGTTTAGAGGTCTAGACCTATCTGTTGGCGGTTTAGTCTAGACCTAACTGTTGGTGGTTTAGAGGTCTAGACCTATCTGTTGGCGGTTTAGTCTAGACCTAACTGTGGGTGGTTTAGAGGTCTAGACCTATCTGTTGGCGGTTTAGTCTAGACCTAACTGTGGGTGGTTTAGAGGTCTAGACCTATCTGTTGGCGGTTTAGTCTAGACCTATCTGTTGGCGGTTTAGACTAGACCTAACTGTTGGTGGTTTAGTCTAGACCTAACTGTTGGCGGTTTAGAGGTCTAAACCTAACTGTTGGGGGTTTAGTGGTCTAGACCTAACTGTTGGTGGTTTAGAGGTCTAGACCTAACTGTTGGTGGTTTAGTGGTCTAGACCTAACTTTTGGTGGTTTAAAGGTCTAGACCTAACTGTTGGTGGTTTAGAGGTCTAGACCTAACTGTTGGTGGTTTAGAGGTCTGGACCTAACTGTTGGTGGTTTAGAGGTCTAACCCTAACTGTTGGTGGTTTAGAGGTCTAACCCTAACTGTTGGTGGTTTAGTGGTCTAGACCTAACTGTTGGTGGTTTAGAGGTCTAACCCTAACTGTTGGTGGTTTAGAGGTCTAGACCTAACTGTTGGTGGTTTAGAGGTCTAACCCTAACTGTTGGTGGTTTAGTGGTCTAGACCTAACTGTTGGTGGTTTAAAGGTCTAGACCTAACTGTTGGTGGTTTAGAGGTCTAGACCTAACTGTTGGTGGTTTAGAGGTCTAGACCTAACTGTTGGTGGTTTAGTGGTCTAGACCTAACTGTTGGTGGTTTAGAGGTCTAGACCTAACTGTTGGTGGTTTAGAGGTCTAGACCTAACTGTTGGTGGTTTAGAGGTCTAGACCTAACTGTTGGTGGTTTAGAGGTCTGGACCTAACTGTTGGTGGTTTAGTGGTCTAGACCTAACTGTTGGTGGTTTAGAGGTCTAGACCTAACTGTTGGTGGTTTAGTGGTCTAGACCTAACTGTTGGTGGTTTAAAGGTCTAGACCTAACTGTTGGTGGTTTAGAGGTCTAGACCTAACTGTTGGTGGTTTAGAGGTCTAGACCTAACTGTTGGTGGTTTAGTGGTCTAGACCTAACTGTTGGTGGTTTAGTGGTCTAGACCTAACTGTTGGTGGTTTAGTCTAGACCTAACTGTTGGTGGTCTAGAGGTCTAGACCTAACTTCTTCTCATGGTTAAGGTTAACATAAGTAAAAAACAGGCTTAAATACATATGTTGCGTAACAATAAGTCAAAGTTGACACACAGGACATGAACTGCGGTCTTCTGGGTGAAAGTCCTGTTTTTGTTAGACTTTCTCCAGGTTGTAATATTTGTATACTTTTAATGTAAATTATATAAATCTCCTTCTACCAAACTCCAAGTTCTCATTTGTTCACGAGAGAATGAAAGATGCTCCGCTTTACTTTTCCATTAACCTATTTCCTCTATTTCTGGCACGGTGTCCTAGAACGTCTTTTCTTCAGAACCTCCGGAGAACGTGAACTTTCACCCCGGAGTCAGATATGGAATATCTGGAATATCTGGAATATCTGGAATATCTGGAATATCTGGAATATCTGGAATATCTGCAGGTTAAGACCAATATCCAGTCGTCTTTAATCAAATAAATGAAATACAAATACAAATCCTAAACAAACTCCAATACATCCAGAACTCTTCAATATTACATATTGTGATATTACATATTGTGATATTACATATTACATATTGTGATATTACATATTACATATTGTGATATTACATATTGTGATATTACATATTGTGATATTACATATTACATATTGTGATATTACATATTACATATTGTGATATTACATATTGTGATATTACATATTGTGATATTACATATTGTGATATTACATATTACATATTGTGATATTACATATTGTGATATTACATATTACATATTGTGATATTACATATTGTGATATTACATATTGTGATATTACATATTGCATATTGTGATATTACATATTACATATTGTGATATTACATATTGCATATTGTGATATTACATATTGTGATATTACATATTGCATATTGTGATATTGCATATTGTGATATTACATATTGCATATTGTGATATTGCATATTGTGATATTACATATTGTGATATTGCATATTGTGATATTACATATTGCATATTGTGATATTACATATTGTGATATTACATATTGTGATATTGCATATTGCATATTGTGATATTACATATTGTGATATTACATATTGTGATTTTGCATTATACATATTGTGATATTACATATTGTGATTTTGCATTATACATATTGTGATATTACATATTGTGATTTTGCATTATACATATTGTGATATTACATATTGTGATATTGCATATTGTGATATTACATATTGTGATTTTGCATTATACATATTGTGATATTGCATATTGTGATATTACATATTGTGATATTGCATATTGCATATTGTGATATTGCATATTGTGATATTGCATATTGCATATTGTGATATTGCATATTGTGATATTACATATTGTGATATTACATATTGTGATATTGCATATTGCATATTGTGATATTGCATATTGTGATATTGCATATTACATATTGTGATATTACATATTGTGATATTACATATTGTGACATTACATATTACATATTGTGGTATTGCATATTGTGACATTACAAATTACATATTGTGATATTACATATTGTGATATTACATATTGTGATATTGCATATTGTGATATTGCATATTGTGATATTACATATTACATATTGTGATATTACATATTGTGATATTGCATATTGTGATATTGCATATTGTGATATTGCAAATTGTGATATTACATATTGTGATATTGCATATTGTGATATTACATATTACATATTGTGATATTACATATTGTGATATTACATATTGTGATATTACATATTACATATTGTGATATTACATATTGTGATATTACATATTACATATTGTGATATTACATATTACATATTGTGATATTGC
>NC_046980.1:1486756-1496756 GCF_009769545.1 Cyclopterus lumpus
ACTAACAAGACTCCATCATGTCTCTAGTCTAGTCTAACAAGACTCCATCATGTCTCTAGTCTAACAAGACTCCATCATGTCTCTAGTCTACACTAACAAGACTCCATCATGTCTCTAGTCTAACAAGACTCCATCATGTCTCTAGTCTACACTAACAAGACTCCATCATGTCTCTAGTCTAGTCTAACAAGACTCCATCATGTCTCTAGTCTAACAAGACTCCATCATGTCTCTAGTCTACACTAACAAGACTCCATCACGTCTCTAGTCTAACAAGACTCCATCATGTCTCTAGTCTAGTCTAACAAGACTCCATCATGTCTCTAGTCTAGTCTAACAAGACTCCATCATGTCTCTAGTCTAACAAGACTCCATCATGTCTCTAGTCTAACAAGACTCCATCATGTCTCTAGTCTAACAAGACTCCATAATGTCTCTAGTCTAGATTAACAAGACTCCATCATGTCTCTAGTCTACACTAACAAGACTCCATCATGTCTCTAGTCTAGTCTAACAAGACTCCATCATGTCTCTAGTCTAACAAGACTCCATCATGTCTCTAGTCTACACTAACAAGACTCCATCATGTCTCTAGTCTAGTCTAACAAGACTCCATCACGTCTCTAGTCTAACAAGACTCCATCATGTCTCTAGTCTAACAAGACTCCATAATGTCTCTAGTCTAGATTAACAAGACTCCATCATGTCTCTAGTCTAGTCTAACAAGACTCCATCATGTCTCTAGTCTAACAAGACTCCATCATGTCTCTAGTCTAACAAGACTCCATAATGTCTCTAGTCTAGATTAACAAGACTCCATCATGTCTCTAGACTAACAAGACTCCATCATGTCTCTAGTCTAGATTAACAAGACTCCATCATGTCTCTAGTCTAGATTAACAAGACTCCATCATGTCTCTAGTCTAACAAGACTCCATTATGTCTCTAGACTAACAAGACTCCATCATGTCTCTAGTCTAGATTAACAAGACTCCATCACGTCTCTAGTCTAGATTAACAAGACTCCATCATGTCTCTAGTGTAACAAGACTCCATCATGTCTCTAGTCTAGATTAACAAGACTCCATCATGTCTCTAGTCTAGATTAACAAGACTCCATCATGTATTTAGTCTAACAAGACTCCATCATGTCTCTAGTCTAGATTAACAAGACTCCATCATGTCTCTAGTCTAGATTAACAAGACTCCATCATGTATTTAGTCTAGATTAACAAGACTCCATCATGTCTCTAGTCTAGATTAACAAGACTCCATCATGTCTCTAGTCTAGATTAACAAGACTCCATCATGTCTCTAGTCTAGATTAACAAGACTCCATCATGTCTCTAGTCTAGACTAACAAGACTCCATCATGTCTCTTGTCTAGATTAACAAGACTCCATCATGTCTCTAGTCTAGATTAACAAGACTCCATCATGTCTCTAGTCTAGACTAACAAGACTTCATCATGTCTCTAGTGTAACAAGACTCCATCATGTCTCTAGTCTAGATTAACAAGACTCCATCATGTCTCTAGTCTAACAAGACTCCATCATGTCTCTAGTCTAGATTAATAAGACTCCATCATGTCTCTAGTCTAGATTAACAAGACTCCATCATGTCTCTAGTCTAGACTAACAAGACTCCATCATGTCTCTAGTGTAACAAGACTCCATCATGTCTCTAGTCTAGTCTAACAAGACTCCATCACGTCTCTAGTCTACACTAACAAGACTCCATCATGTCTCTAGTCTAGACTAACAAGACTCCATCATGTCTCTAGTCTAGATTAACAAAACTCCATCACGTCTCTAGTCTAGACTAACAAGACTCCATCATGTCTCTAGTCTAACAAGACTCCATCATGTCTCTAGTCTAGACTAACAAGACTCCATCATGTCTCTAGTCTAGATTAACAAAACTCCATCATGTCTCTAGTCTAGACTAACAAGACTCCATCATGTCTCTAGTCTAGATTAACGAGACTCCATCATGTCTCTAGTCTAACAAGACTCCATTATGTCTCTAGACTAACAAGACTCCATCATGTCTCTAGTCTAACAAGACTCCATCATGTCTCTAGTCTAGACTAACAAGACTCCATCATGTCTCTAGTCTAGACTAACAAGACTCCATCATGTCTCTAGTCTAACAAGACTCCATCATGTCTCTAGTCTAACAAGACTCCATCCATCATGTCTCTAGTCTAGACTAACAAGACTCCATCATGTCTCTAGTCTAACAAGACTCCATCATGTCTCTAGTCTAGACTAACAAGACTCCATCATGTCTCTAGTCTAACAAGACTCCATCATGTCTCTAGTCTAGATTAACAAGACTCCATCCATCATGTCTCTAGTCTAGACTAACAAGACTCCATCATGTCTCTAGTCTAACAAGACTCCATCATGTCTCTAGTCTAGATTAACAAGACTCCATCCATCATGTCTCTAGTCTAGACTAACAAGACTCCATCATGTCTCTAGTCTAACAAGACTCCATCATGTCTCTAGTCTAGACTAACAAGACTCCATCATGTCTCTAGTCTAACAAGACTCCATCATGTCTCTAGTCTAGACTAACAAGACTCCATCATGTCTCTAGTCTAACAAGACTCCATCATGTCTCTAGTCTAACAAGTCTCCATCCATCATGTCTCTAGTCTAGACTAACAAGACTCCATCATGTCTCTAGTCTAACAAGACTCCATCATGTCTCTAGTCTAGATTAACAAGACTCCATCCATCATGTCTCTAGTCTAGACTAACAAGACTCCATCCATCATGTCTCTAGTCTAGACTAACAAGACTCCATCATGTCGCTGAAGCTCGTCTGAACAGAAAGTAGATCAGGAAAGAGGAAAGAGGGGCGGAGTCAAAGAGGAAGAGAGACAGAAGGTAGATGAACAGCTAAATATAGATTAAGGAGAACAGAAACAGTGATGAACACAGAGGCACATATTTGGGGATTGGCCAGAAGTAGATTGTGTCCTGCTGCCTATTTAAAGATACAGTACACTTTAAATTACTACTGTATTCGGACATTCAGGGCGTGTGTGTGTGTTTGTGTGTGTGTTTGTGTGTGTGTATCTTTGGAACTGTGATCATCGCCTCTCTCTGTCTCTCTGTCTCTCTCCCCCACCCCCCCCCCCCCCCCCCCCCCCTTTGATCTCAGCAGTGAGTTTAGCTCTACAGTGAATCTCAATTACTGACACACACCATAAAGAAAGGAGAGTGTGTGTGTAACAGAGATAATAATGAGACGATAGGGGAACTGGAATATTGTTTTCATTCAGTAATGCTACCGCAACGACTGAACAGTGTGAACCTAATTATGTGAGATTATATATATGTATATGTATATATAAATATATATATATATATTAAATTAAATTAACACAGAGGTGGATGCTAGACGTAGAAATCAAAGCAGTCTTCTTCTTTTTCTTCGACAGACGAGAGAAGCTCCTCCTACTTCCCAGCCATAGTTTGCTCTGCCTGTCAATCATGCCCCAACATATCTGCCACATTCCCAGCATGCCTCAGGACTCCCTGCATCATCCTGCAGAGGGGAGCTGTACAGTAAATGCTAACTTCATTGTTCTTTCTTCAGAGGAACAGCTGAAGGAGGAAGAGAAGGAGGAAGAGGAAGAGGAGGCGCTGGCAGGAAAAGACGAAGAGGAACAGCGCATCGCTGACATGGGCCGTCCCATGCTGGGAGACCACGTCAAGCTGGAGGTCATCATAGAGGAATCCTACGAGTTCAAGGTGTGTGTGTGTGTGTGTGTGTGTGTGTGTGTGTGTGTGTGTGTGTGTGTCACAGTTTCTTCTGTTTGAGGAAAAAAACAAAGAATTATAAAGACGAGGAATGAAGGAGACAAGGAAGAAAACATAGGACAGAGGGATTATGGGAAAAAAGCAGAGAGCGGAGGAAAGTGTGGCGAAGCAAATTAAACTAAAGCATGTGTTGCACATTTAAAGAAGTGTGTGAAGTTAAAGTGTGTACAGTTAAAGTGTGTACAGTTAAAGTGTGTGAAGTTAAAGTGTGTGAAGTTAAAGTGTGTGAAGTTAAAGTGTGTACAGTTAAAGTGTGTGAAGTTAAAGTGTGTACAGTTAAAGTGTGTGAAGTTAAAGTGTGTGAAGTTAAAGTGTGTACAGTTAAAGTGTGTGAAGTTAAAGTGTGTGAAGTTAAAGTGTGTACAGTTAAAGTGTGTGAAGTTAAAGTGTGTACAGTTAAAGTGTGTGAAGTTAAAGTGTGTACAGTTAAAGTGTGTACAGTTAAAGTGTGTGAAGTTAAAGTGTGTGAAGTTGAAGTGTGTGAAGTTAAAGTGTGTGAAGTTAAAGTGTGTACAGTTAAAGTGTGTGAAGTTAAAGTGTGTGAAGTTGAAGTGTGTGAAGTTAAAGTGTGTACAGTTAAAGTGTGTGAAGTTAAAGTGTGTGAAGTTAAAGTGTGTGAAGTTAAAGTGTGTACAGTTAAAGTGTGTACAGTTGAAGTGTGTGAAGTTAAAGTGTGTGAAGTTAAAGTGTGTGAAGTTAAAGTGTGTACAGTTGAAGTGTGTGAAGTTAAAGTGTGTACAGTTGAAGTGTGTGAAGTTAAAGTGTGTGAAGTTGAAGTGTGTGAAGTTAAAGTGTGTGAAGTTAAAGTGTGTACAGTTGAAGTGTGTGAAGTTAAAGTGTGTACAGTTGAAGTGTGTGAAGTTAAAGTGTGTGAAGTTAAAGTGTGTGAAGTTAAAGTGTGTGAAGTTGAAGTGTGTGAAGTTAAAGTGTGTGAAGTTGAAGTGTGTACAGTTGAAGTGTGTGAAGTTAAAGTGTGTGAAGTTAAAGTGTGTGAAGTTGAAGTGTGTGAAGTTAAAGTGTGTACAGTTGAAGTGTGTGAAGTTAAAGTGTGTGAAGTTGAAGTGTGTGAAGTTGAAGTGTGTGAAGTTAAAGTGTGTGAAGTTAAAGTGTGTGAAGTTAAAGTGTGTGAAGTTAAAGTGTGTGAAGTTGAAGTGTGTGAAGTTAAAGTGTGTGAAGTTGAAGTGTGTACAGTTGAAGTGTGTGAAGTTGAAGTGTGTACAGTTGAAGTGTGTGAAGTTGAAGTGTGTGAAGTTGAAGTGTGTACAGTTGAAGTGTGTGAAATTAAAGTGTGTACAGTTGAAGTGTGTGAAGTTAAAGTGTGTGAAGTTAAAGTGTGTGAAGTTGAAGTGTGTACAGTTAAAGTGTGTGAAGTTGAAGTGTGTGAAGTTGAAGTGTGTACAGTTGAAGTGTGTGAAGTTAAAGTGTGTACAGTTAAAGTGTGTACAGTTAAAGTGTGTGAAGTTAAAGTGTGTACAGTTGAAGTGTGTACAGTTAAAGTGTGTACAGTTAAAGTGTGTACAGTTAAAGTGTGTACAGTTAAAGTGTGTGTCTAACGTCCTCCTGCAGAACACAGTGGACAAGCTGATAAAGAAGACCAACCTGGCTCTGCTGGTAGGAACCAACAGCTGGAGAGACCAGTTCATAGAGGCCATCACTGTGAGCGCAGGTAAGGCCAGTGTGTGTGTGTGTGTGTGTGTGTGTGTGTGTGTGTGTGTGTGTCTGTGTGCGTGTGCGTGTGTGTGTGTGTGTGTGTCTGTGTGCGTGTGTGTGTCTGTGTGTGTGTGTGTGTGTCTGTGTGTGTGCGCGTGTGTGTGTATCTGTGTGTGTGTGTGCATGTCTGTGTGCGTGTCTGTGTGTGTGTGCGTGTATGTGTATCTGTGTGTGTCTGTGTGTGTCTGTGTGCGTGTCTGTGTGCGTGTGTGTGTGTGTGTATCTGTGTGTGTGTGTGTGCGTGTCTGTGTGCGTGTGTGTGGACGTAGTCGTCGAGGCATCATTAGTTGGTTTGTAGACATTTTGAAGCCTTTAGTTCGCCATTTTGTTTTTTTGCAACCAGTGAACAGGAAGTGACCATATTTAGATAGACTGAGGAGGAGTGACGTAGAGACCTGTCAATCACCTTGTAGCCCCGCCCTAAAGCATCCCCTGCTTTATGGTCTGTTTGACTCTAAATGACCATAATTTACTAAATGAAACTTCTATACAACCAAAGGAGTCGCCCCCTGGTGGTCAGTAGAGAGAATGCAGCTTTAACACATGAAGCATAGACTTCTATACAACCAGAGGAGTCGCCCCCTGGTGGTCAGGACAGAGAATGCAGCTTTAACACATGAAGCATAGACTTCTATACAACCAGAGGAGTCGCCCCCTGGTGGTCAGTAGAGAGAATGCAGCTTTAACACATGAAGCATAGACTTCTATACAACCAGAGGAGTCGCCCCCTGGTGGTCAGTAGAGAGAATGCAGCTTTAACACATGAAGCATAGACTTCTATACAACCAGAGGAGTCGCCCCCTGGTGGTCAGGAGAGAGAATGCAGCTTTAACACATGAAGCATAGACTTCTATACAACCAGAGGAGTCGCCCCCTGGTGGTCAGGACAGAGAATGCAGCTTTAACACATGAAGCATAGACTTCTATACAACCAGAGGAGTCGCCCCCTGGTGGTCAGGACAGAGAATGCAGCTTTAACACATGAAGCATAGACTTCTATACAACCAGAGGAGTCGCCCCCTGGTGGTCAGGAGAGAGAATGCAGCTTTAACACATGAAGCATAGACTTCTATACAACCAGAGGAGTCGCCCCTGGTGGTCAGGACAGAGAATGCAGCTTTAACACATGAAGCATAGACTTCTATACAACCAGAGGAGTCGCCCCCTGGTGGTCAGGACAGAGAATGCAGCTTTAACACATGAAGCATAGACTTCTATACAACCAGAGGAGTCGCCCCCTGGTGGTCAGGAGAGAGAATGCAGCTTTAACACATGAAGCATAGACTTCTATACAACCAGAGGAGTCGCCCCTGGTGGTCAGGACAGAGAATGCAGCTTTAACACATGAAGCATAGACTTCTATACAACCAGAGGAGTCGCCCCCTGGTGGTCAGGACAGAGAATGCAGCTTTAACACATGAAGCATAGACTTATATACAACCAGAGGAGTCGCCCCCTGGTGGTCAGGACAGAGAATGCAGCTTTAACACATGAAGCATAGACTTCTATACAACCAGAGGAGTCGCCCCCTGGTGGTCAGGACAGAGAATGCAGCTTTAACACATGAAGCATAGACTTCTATACAACCAGAGGAGTCGCCCCCTGGTGGTCAGGAGAGAGAATGCAGCTTTAACACATGAAGCATAGACTTCTATACAACCAGAGGAGTCGCCCCCTGGTGGTCAGGAGAGAGAATGCAGCTTTAACACATGAAGCATAGACTTCTATACAACCAGAGGAGTCGCCCCCTGGTGGTCAGGAGAGCGAATGCAGCTTTAACACATGAAGCATAGACTTCTATACAACCAGAGGAGTCGCCCCCTGGTGGTCAGGACAGAGAATGCAGCTTTAACACATGAAGCATAGACTTCTATACAACCAGAGGAGTCGCCCCCTGGTGGTCAGGAGAGAGAATGCAGCTTTAACACATGAAGCATAGACTTCTATACAACCAGAGGAGTCGCCCCCTGGTGGTCAGGAGAGAGAATGCAGCTTTAACACATGAAGCATAGACTTCTATACAACCAGAGGAGTCGCCCCCTGGTGGTCAGGAGAGCGAATGCAGCTTTAACACATGAAGCATAGACTTCTATACAACCAGAGGAGTCGCCCCCTGGTGGTCAGGAGAGAGAATGCAGCTTTAACACATGAAGCATAGACTTCTATACAACCAGAGGAGTCGCCCCCTGGTGGTCAGGACAGAGAATGCAGCTTTAACACATGAAGCATAGACATCACTTTTCAGAAGGTTGCCGCCTGGTTAAACTTCTCATTTGTGTCATCTGAGGTGGTTTGAAGAGGCAGATGTGTTTGTGTGTGTATAAATTATTCTTGGTATGAACAGCTGCAGTTTTACAGTCTGTTGAGCTGGTCCTCTGCTGTGTGTGTGGTGTGTGTGTGTGTGTGTGTGTGTGTGTGTGTGTGTGTGTGTGTGTGTGTGTGTGTGTGTGTGTGTTTTTAACGACCAATATAACCAAAACTATCAGGAGTCTCCCGTTGAATGTGTGCTTGTTCAGTACTTTTATGATGCCGATTGCATCAAATAAATAAGTGTGTGTGTGTGTGTGTGTGTGTGTGTGTGTGTGTGTGTGTGTGTGTGTGTGTGTGTGTGTGTGTTTATGATCTCTGATGTTTACTGGAAAGAGGAGCGCCCCAGTTTGGCGTTTTTTAGACGAACAAACACTGACCAGATGGGAGATTATGTGGAGAGCAAACGTGGTGGCGATTGTGTGTGTGTGTGTGTGTGTGTGTGTGTGTGTGTGTGTGTGTGTGTGTGTGTGTGTGTGTGTGTGTGTGTGTGTGTGTGTGTGTGTGTGTGTGTGTGTGTGTGTGTGTGAGAGTGAGTGTGTGTGAGTGTGTGAGAGTGAGTGTGTGTGAGTGTGTGTGTGTGTGTGTGTGAGAGTGTTCAGGAGAATATTCAACACGTATACGTTTCGTCGAGTTTGGCCGTGAGCCACGACGATGAAGCCGTGACGTGAAACATGCAAACAGGAAGTGATGAAACCCTCATGCAGAGAAGATGCTCGGTGGGGAAAAGATCATTAAAAATGAGACTCTGTGGAATAAAAGAATGCATAGCAGATAAAGAGGGTGAAGAGATGGAGAGAATTCCTGTACAAGTGAAAGAGAGAACAGAGGAGAAGAAAAAGATGAAGCATCTTTTTTTTTTCTGTTTCACTGCAGATTCTTCACAGTTCATTGGTTAGTAGTGACCACTTGCCCCCTGGAGGCAGGAGGGCAGTACTGCAGCTCAGCAGTGTAGAGAGAGAGAGAGAGGGTTGATGTTTCTACTTTAACTCATTCCTGTTTCCTGTTTCCTGTTTCCTGTTTCCTGTTTCCTGTTTCCTGTGTCATGTTTCCTGTGTCATGTTTCCTGTTTCCTGTTTCCTGTGTCCTGTTTCCTGTGTCATGTTTCCTGTTTCCTGTTTCCTGTTTCCTGTGTCATGTTTCCTGTTTCCTGTTTCCTGTGTCATGTTTCATGTTTCCTGTTTCCTGTGTCCTGTTTCCTGTGTCATGTTTCATGTTTCCTGTTTCACGTTTCACAGACAAAGCTGTAAAAAAGGAGTGAGTTGAGGTTACACTAAAGGACACACACACACACATATGGCTTCATTAGATTGTAATCATGGGTTTAGACCTCACTGATGGGTTTAGACCTCATTGATGACCTCATTAATGGGTTTAGACCTCATTGATGAGTTTAGACCTCGCTGGTGGGTTTAGACCTCATTGATGGGTTTAGACCTCATTGATGAGTTTAGACCTCACTGATGAGTTTAGACCTCACTGATGAGTTTAGACCTCACTGATGGGTTTAGACCTCACTGATGGGTTTAGACCTTCGCTGGTGGGTTTAGACCTCATTGATGACCTCATTAATGGGTTTAGACCTCACTGGTGGGTTTAGACCTCATTGATGAGTTTAGACCTCACTGATGGGTTTAGACCTCATTGATGGGTTTAGACCTCACTGATGGGTTTATACCTCACTGATGGGTTTAGACCTCATTGATGGGTTTATACCTCATTGATGAGTTTAGACCTCACTGATGAGTTTAGACCTCACTGATGGGTTTAGACCTCACTGATGGGTTTAGACCTTCGCTGGTGGGTTTAGACCTCATTGATGACCTCATTAATGGGTTTAGACCTCACTGGTGGGTTTAGACCTCATTGATGAGTTTAGACCTCACTGATGGGTTTAGACCTCATTGATGGGTTTAGACCTCACTGATGGGTTTATACCTCACTGATGGGTTTAGACCTCATTGATGGGTTTATACCTCATTGATGGGTTTAGACCTCACTGGTGGGTTTAGACCTCACTGATGGGTTTAGATTTCTCCTCCATCATCCGACCTAATTCTCTCTTATCTCCTCTCAAATGTATTAGATTACAATACAGATTAAAATCACTTTTAAAGCAGACTGGTATATATTCTTCTTCTTCTTCT
>NC_046980.1:1504256-1511756 GCF_009769545.1 Cyclopterus lumpus
ACATGGGGGCACCAGAACCAACACTACCACTTTAGTCCACAGGGGGCACCAGAACCAACACTACCACTTTAGTCCACAGGGGCGCCCACGCTAGCTTTAAATAAATACATGTAAACACATAGTTAATGAAAATAAGACTTATTTTAAAGTTTCCACCACTGACCCAGTTGAGCTCCCAGTCTCTGCAGCATAGATATTAATTCTGCAGACAGCAGCTTCATCCTCTAAACATGAAGAATGTCTGCCGACTGCAACGGACGGCTAAATATGTTTTAACCTTGGCATGGTCCCCTGCACACACACACACACACACACACACACACAGACACACACACAGACACACACACGCACACACACACACAGACACACACACAGACACACACACACACACACACACACACACACACACACACATAGAGCACATGATTGATGTATAACATGCAAACACATTAACAACTGGGCAACTGTAATTACTTTGAGAAACAGACTCACACAGTCATATACTTTCAACATATTAAATCTTTAAGTATGTTCCGTGCGCATGCACACACACACAGACACACACACGCACACACACACACACAGACACACACCCAGACACACACACAGACACACACACACAGACACACACACACACAGACACACACACTCACACACACACACAGACACACACAGACACAGACACACACACTCACACACACATACACACACACGGACACACACACACACTCTCACACACACACAGACACACACACAGACACACACACAGACACACACACACACACTGCAGACCTGTCCCTGAGGCTTTAAGGTGTATGGGGATATTTATCTTTGTTGGCTCTCTCCTCCTCCTGCTCCTCCTCCTCCAGCTCCTCCTCCTCCTCCTCTCTCCTCCTCCTCCTCCTCCTCCTGCTCCTCCTCCTCCTCCTCCTCTCTCCTCCTCCTCCTCCTCCTCCTCCTCCTCCTCCTCCTCCTCTCTCCTCCTCTCTTCCTTTGCCAGCTTGGTTCCCACCCTCAGAAAAGCCCTTGGCTGCGTCTCACAGGCTCTGGTAGATTAAGGCAGGAGGACTTGAGGGACAGACAAGAAGAGCCCGTTGTTCAGATGTTACTGCAGCTGCTGTCTTCTGGCACCATGAAGCCAGAGGAAGATGGTTATACAGACCATAATGTACTAAATGAACATCACACTGTATTGAAGAAGACTTGAAACTAGAGATTGAGACCAAAAACTAATGTTTACAATGTTTACTGAGGGAATACATCAAGAGAAGTAGAGTCATTTATATAGACTTCTATACAACCAGAGGAGTCGCCCCCTGGTGGTCAGGAGAGAGAATGCAGCTTTAACACATGAAGCATAGACTTCTATACAACCAGAGGAGTCGCCCCCTGGTGGTCAGGAGAGAGAATGCAGCTTTAACACATGAAGCATAGACTTCTATACAACCAGAGGAGTCGCCCCCTGGTGGTCAGGAGAGAGAATGCAGCTTTAAGACATGAAGCATAGACTTCTATACAACCAGAGGAGTCGCCCCCTGGTGGTCAGGAGAGAGAATGCAGCTTCAACACATGAAGCATAGACTTCTATACAATCAGAGGAGTCGCCCCCTGGTGGTCAGGAGAGAGAATGCAGCTTTAACACATGAAGCATAGACTTCTATACAACCAGAGGAGACGCCCCCTGGTGGTCAGTAGAGAGAATGCAGCTTCAACACATGAAGCATAGACTTCTATACAACCAGAGGAGTCGCTCCCTGGTGGTCAGTAGAGAGAATGCAGCTTCAACACATGAAGCATAGACTTCTATACAACCAGAGGAGTCGCCCCCTGGTGGTCAGGAGAGATGATGAACATTGAGTAACATTGAGTGATCTCTTGTCTTCCCCAGACACCTTTGCCAGTAAGGTGGCCGCTACCCAGGACCAGTATGCCGACGCGTCCATCGGCAACGTGACCGGCTCCAATGCTGTGAATGTTTTCCTCGGCATCGGGGTGAGTCCAGCTCCTTCAGCCACGGACCGACTTCTTCGTTGGTTCTTTCCCGAGTAGCGTTGTGCTTCACGTTGCTCAGTGTGATTGTGCTGCTGCTCGACAGGTGGCGTGGTCCATCGCCGCCATCTACCACAACAGCAAGGGGGAGGAGTTCAGGGTGGATCCGGGCACGCTGGCCTTCTCCGTCACACTCTTCACCATCTTCGCCTTCATCGCCGTCGGCGTGCTGATGTACCGGCGGCGGCCGGAGATCGGCGGAGAGCTGGGGGGTCCGCGGACGGCGAAGCTCATGACCTGCATGCTGTTCTTCAGCCTGTGGCTCCTCTACATCCTCTTCTCCTCACTGGAGGCCTACTGCCACATCCAGGGCTTCTAAGAGGAGACGACGCAGGAGGAACCCATCGATCTATCACTCCCCCTCTTTACGCAATAGATCTGATTGACAGGTGAATGGATGTACAGGTGAAGAAATGGAGGACGCAGAGAATGGAAGGAAATACGGATGCAATGAAGGACGACGACGAACAGGAAAAAGAGAGAGAGAGAGATGGAAGAAGAAGAGATGGAAAAAGGAATACGATTTTATTTTTATTTATTTTTGTCTTGATCTATAAATCCAAACCAATCAAGTTGTCTTAAACCCCGCAATCAGTCCGTGAAACGCACACACACACCGAGTGTCAGCTGGTTCCACCGCGAAGGAGTGAAGAAGAAGAAGAGTCGTAGGGGAAGAACCCCGGATGTACCGCCGCAACTGTTTAACGACAACTGTGTGTGTGTGCGTGCGTGCGTGCGTGTGTGTCTTGCGGGGAAGACGGTGGAGTACTGTGAAAAAAAAAGAAAAACAACAACAAAAAGAAAGCTTTTTAAAAACCTCTGCGTTGCTTCTGGGTGTCGGTTTGACTCTCGAGTGAGACATGAACACCACGGAGGTCGAGAAATGTGATCCTCCAGCTTAAAAGGTCCGCTACTTTCCTCCTGAATGTCTCGGTCGCGCTCTCTCTCTGTCGCTTTATTCAATAGATGTAAAAGATTTAAGGTCTAATATGAATGGAGGAAGGGGTTTGTGTGCTTTTACCTTTAAGAAGGCCACGTCTGAGAAGAGTGGCCACTCTACCGTTTAAAACTGTTAGAGCAACTATTATCATCGCATAGATATCTAGGTTATGTGTGTTTTGATTTGTAAACTATGAGATTCACGTGTCAGTCGTAACATTGTAATAGACTTTTAAACCGTAGGCACCGCCCTCTGTGAACCCTCATTGGCTGTCTGGTTCTGAACCGCTCGTGTCATCGTCCCCCGTGTGTCTTAAGCACCTCCCCCCCGGCTGGTCAGTGGACCAATCCAAAATCCTCAAGGGCTTTGTAAGAAACAACCAGTAATCCCTTCACCCTGACCCTTTGGTGTGTAAGTCTTCACATGGATCGGTCTTCAGGGGGCGATCCAACACCACCCGCTCACATATTTGGACTTTTCCTCAACGAGGATTAGAAAGGAAAGAAAAACACGTTTCTTTGAGTGCAGACTTTGTCAAACCAAGAACGCAGAGTCACCTAAATATTGGCAAACGCGACCCGGTGGTCCAAAGTACCCGGTCGGACGAGTCTTGGACCTTATTGGGTTCATTGCAAAGACCGCCTATGAATGGTGGTCCGTCTCAGTCCAACTTAAAGCCTCCATGCAATGTTCTTTACCTCTCTGCTTCTTAACAATACTCTAACACGTGGATTATGAAGGCCGGACGCCGAGGGAACCGACGACGGTCCGGCTTTATGTTCTTTCTTTATATTCCATGGGAAGTGTTCTTGACCGTCATCTGAAGCTTGTGATTCACAGACGAGGTTTGAATGCCATTAAACTAAATGTAAAAATGAGATTAGCATCCCGCTATTCGATTGGCGGCGCGTCGTAAACCACCTGCCCCCTTCCAGAAGCCGCCCCTCTGGGACCTGTACCTTCAAGTGGGTCCAGCTGAGTCTTTCCAAAGCTGCATTCACACCACATCAAGGCGGCTTTAAAAACCACGTGGTGCGGATGCAGCTTCGCTCTTCGGGGTCCTGGATGACCTGCTGACCCATGACAGGAGACGATGTCCCCGTAGACGGACCCGTTGGAACCCGAGTGGCTCCGTGAAAAGAAAGCCTCCTTATTTCCTCGTTTTGGGGAAGTTCAGCGCTAAGAATAATTAAATCGAACCCGATCGCTGTTTGAATCGGGAACCAGACTTAAAGGGTGTTACCCGATTGATCGGAGGTGTAAAGTGACGACTCGGTCTTGGTTTGACGAGTCGTCACTTTACACTTGACACATCGTCTCCTCGAGATGACTTCTGATCCGAGGTCTGTTTGTGGGGCTTGAGGCTCAAAAGGTACCTGATGGATTCAAAAACACCGAGCTTGAGGAACTGGGAATCTTCTTTCAATAACCTCAAGCGGTTTCTGCGTATTTTCGGCCCAAAAACAATTCTCTAATCCCGTGTGAGTAGAACATCGATGAAGCGTCTGGACTGTCGGAGCGGTTTACACTTCAGACTGTTACCTCCTCAACGTTCACGGATCTTTACCGAGTCCTCAAAAGTCCATCCATAGTTAGTTGAATGGCACTATATGCATCTGAATTGGCCAGAATTGTTCCTGCTGACGTTGTGTGTGTTTTTTTTTTTAAAAACTTGATGTAAAATATAATACGTAGTATTTAAATGTCATCCGTAGAGTAAGTAGTCTGGGTTGGATATAATCCATTTAAAACTTGGGCAAAAGGTCTCGTGACACGCCCAGAGCCGAGCCCTGGATCGGGAGGAAGTTTTGGCAAATCCACGAGAACTTCAAGGTCTCAGAGACTCTGGAGGCAAACCGCCGGTTCCCGATCCACCGAGACCTGTAGACAACAACACGTGCTCGTCAGCCTGCGGTATAATCACGTATTCCTGGTGTTTGCCAAACCCCGGTTAGAGTAGCTCCCGAGAAGGCCTTGGAGTGGCAGTTTACCCCTGATTTTGCCAAAGGGAACTCTTTCTATCAGAACCGTACTCGTTGCAGCCCGACCCGTCAGAGGGTTTTCTACCCAGTGGATCGAAGGAGACTTCGATGTTGTTTTAACCGGAATCTTTCTATTTAAATTTGTATGCATTTGTCTCTTCACTGGCATGGAGCTTAAGGTTTATACACTGTAAAAAACTAAAAGATGAAAATAGTTATGCTAGCTTGCGCAAAAAAATAAAAAATAAAAGTAAAAAAAAAAGATGAATAAATAACACAGTGGAAGCTTCGCGGTGACGTCGGCCGGGTTCACTCGTCATGTGACCGCGGCCTAATTTTTCGGCGAATGAAAACGCGTCAGCCGTTGGTTTTTTGCCGCACGCGTTCTCCAGAAGCATCCGTTGTTTCCTCGATGGGCGAGTTTGGTTCTTTTGCTACAAAGTATCGAATCTCGGCTTTGATGGCGGGTTAGCGGCGGCTGCAGAGAACTCACTCGAGGCGTCGCTTCCTGACTCTCGATGTCCGAAAGGGTCAAAGGTCAGCAAGGCCGCTTCTGTAAAAAAAAAATTAAAAAAAAACCAGTAGAAAAACAAGCCGTAGACTGCAATAGACTTTATTTTAATTTTTTCTTCTTCTGTGGTGGGGTTTTAAGAAGGGGGCGGGGTTTTAAATGAAGGGAACGCATTGCACTGGTTCTTGTCGCTTGTGTGAAACAGCTGTTGTTGTTTTCATCGCTTCTGTTGGAAAAACCTCGACGGATTCTTTTTGATTTTTTTTTTGATTGATGTAAACAATAATAATGTTGAAGCTGATGTTAAAAAGGGAAACTCTTCGGCGGGGGAACCGTCCTATCGATGTTGCTTCTGGTGTAAAGATTTAAGATGAGTCTTCGTCTCCTCGTTCACTTCTTCTGAGGAATGGAGGAAGGAGAGGACCGGCGCCCCCTGCTGGGACCAGCCCGGCATTTAATGTACGACAAACAAGAAGTGACACTTAACGAGTACGATGGAGAGGAGGAGGAGGAGAGGAGGAGGAAGAGGAGGAGAGGAGAGGAGGAGGAGGAAGATGAACGTTAATGACAAACTTTTAAAAAATGAAGTTACAGCCATACATTGATTTCTGGGTCAGAGACTGAAAATGAGTTCTCCTGCCCAGCATGTGTATTGTTATGATGTCTAATCTGTGTGTCCTCCCTCCTCCTCCATCCCTCTCTTTTCTCTCTCCTCTCCCCTCCCCTCTCCCCCTCTCCCCCCTCTCCTCTCCTCCCCTCTCCTCCCCCCTCTCCCCCCCTCTCCCCCCCCTCTCCTCTCCTCCCCTCTCCTCCCCCCTCTCCTCTCCTCCCCTCTCCTCCCCCCTCTCCTCTCCTCCCCTCTCCTCCCCCCTCTCTCCTCTCTCCCTCTCTCCCCCTCTCCCCCCTCTCCTCCCCTCCCCTCTCCCTTCTCTCCTCTCCTCTCTCCTCTCCCCTCCCCTCTCCCCCTCTCCCCCCTCTCCTCTCCTCCCCTCTCCTCCCCCCTCTCCCCCCCTCTCCCCCCCTCTCCTCTCCTCCCCTCTCCTCCCCCCTCTCCTCTCCTCCCCTCTCCTCCCCCCTCTCTCCTCTCTCCCTCTCTCCCCCTCTCCCCCCTCTCCTCCCCTCCCCTCTCCCTTCTCTCCTCTCCTCTCTCCTCCCCTCTCTCCTCTCCTCTCTCCTCTCTCCCCCTCCCCTCCCCTCTCTCCTCTCCTCTCTCCTCTCTCCTCCCCTCCCCTCTCCCTTCTCTCCTCTCCTCTCTCCTCCCCTCTCTCCTCTCCTCTCTCCTCTCTCCTCTCCTCTCTCCTCTCCTCTCTCCTCCCCTCTCTCCTCTCCTCTCTCCTCTCTCCCCCTCCCCTCTCCTCTCCTCTCTCCCCCCTCCCCTCTCCTCTCTCCTCTCCCCCTCCCCTCTCTCCTCTCCTCTCTCCTCTCCTCTCCTCCCCTCTCCCCTCTCTCCTCTCCTCTCTCCTCTCTCCCTCTCCCCCCCTCTCCCCCCTCCCCTCTCCTCTCTCCTCCCCCCTCTCCTCTCCTCCCCCCTCTCCCCCCTCTCCTCTCTCCTCCCCCCTCTCCTCTCCCCCCCCCCCCCTCCCCCCCCCCTCCCCCCCTCCATGTTGTCCAATGGAATGTCAATGTGCTGCTTGTTGACACTGTGCATGAATGATAACTTGTGTGTAAATAGTTATAGAGAATCGTACCGTGTTGAAATCAAAAGGTTTGAATGTTGTAGAGATTCAGGTTTTATGTTCATCTTTTATTATGTTTAGAGTGTTTTTAAGTTCAATGAAGACGTAACTTGCACATGAGTGATTATTAATTCAGTCATTAATTAATTAAGGGTCGTTCTGTTTTTTGTTTAAAAAGGCAATATCTTCTGTTATTGAATGAGGTCTCAGAGGAGTCATGTACCTTAAATAAATAATCTATCCTATGAGCTGCAAAAAGAAGAAAAAAGACAAAACGCTCGGCTTCCTCACGCCGAGGAACGCTGTCTAAAGGTTATTAAAGAAATAATAATAATGTGTATA